>NC_086454.1:26057619-26357619 GCF_028390025.1 Pseudophryne corroboree
GTGCATGGTAAATACTGGCTGCTTTATTTTTACACTGCAATTTAGATTTCAATTTGAACACACCCCACCCAAATCTGGTATCCATTCAGATGGTCGACCATGTTATGGTCGACAGTCATTAGGTCGACCACTATTGGTCGACATTGCCATGGTCGACATGGACACATGGTCGACGCATGAAAATGGTCGACGCATGAAAGGTCGACCACTATTGGTCGACATTGACATGGTCGACATGGACACATGGCCGACACATGAAAATGGTCGACACATGAAAAGGTCGACACATGAAAAGGTCGGCATGAGTTTTTTTTCTTTTTTTTCTTTTGGGGAACTTTTCCATACTTTACGATCCACGTGGACTACGATTGGAACGGTAATTTGTGACGAGCGAAGCGGTAGCGGAGCAAAGGTACCATGCCCGAAGCATGGCGAGCGAACGCGGTGCACTAATTGGGGTTCCCAGTCACATTACGCAAAAAACGACACAAAAAAAAATAAGAATTTACTTACCGATAATTCTATTTCTCGTAGTCCGTAGTGGATGCTGGGGACTCCGTCAGGACCATGGGGAATAGCGGCTCCGCAGGAGACAGGGCACAAAAATAAAGCTTTAGGATTAGGTGGTGTGTACTGGCTCCTCCCCCTATGACCCTCCTCCAAGCCTCAGTTAGGATACTGTGCCCGGACGAGCGTACACAATAAGGAAGGATATTGAATCCCGGGTAAGACTCATACCAGCCACACCAATCACACCGTATAACTTGTGATCTGAACCCAGTTAACAGTATGACAAACGTAGGAGCCTCTGAACAGACGGCTCACAACAATAACAACCCGAATTTGTTTGTAACAATAACTATGTACAAGTATTGCAGACAATCCGCACTTGGGATGGGCGCCCAGCATCCACTACGGACTACGAGAAATAGAATTATCGGTAAGTAAATTCTTATTTTCTCTAACGTCCTAAGTGGATGCTGGGGACTCCGTCAGGACCATGGGGATTATACCAAAGCTCCCAAACGGGCGGGAGAGTGCGGATGACTCTGCAGCACCGAATGAGAGAACTCAAGGTCCTCCTCAGCCAGGGTATCAAATTTGTAGAATTTTGCAAATGTGTTTGCCCCTGACCAAGTAGCAGCTCGGCAGAGTTGTAATGCCGAGACCCCCCGGGCAGCCGCCCAGGATGAGCCCACTTTCCTTGTGGAATGGGCCTTGACAGATTTAGGTTGTGGCAAGCCTGCCACAGAATGTGCAAGTTGAATTGTGCTACAAATCCAACGAGCAATCGTCTGCTTAGAAGCAGGAGCACCCATCTTGTTGGGTGCATACAATATAAACAGTGAGTCAGACTTTCTGACTCCCGCCGTTCTTGAAATATATATTTTCAATGCCCGGACCACGTCCAACAACTTGGAATCCTCCAAATCGTTAGTAGCCGCAGGCACCACAATAGGCTGGTTCAGGTGAAACGCTGACACCACCTTAGGCAGAAAATGAGGACGCGTCCGCAGTTCTGCCCTGTCCGTATGGAAAATCAGATATGGGCTCTTATATGATAAAACCGCCAATTCTGATACTCTCCTGGCTGAAGCCAGGGCCAGTAGCATGGTTACTTTCCATGTAAGATACTTCAACTCCACCGATTTGAGCGGCTCAAACCAATGGGATTTGAGAAAATCCAAGACTACATTAAGATCCCACGGTGCCACTGGGGGCACAACCGGGGGCTGTATATGTAGTACTCCTTTTACAAAAGTCTGGACTTCAGGAACTGAAGCCAATTCTTTCTGGAAGAAAATCGACAGGGCCGAAATTTGAACCTTAATGGACCCCAATTTGAGGCCCAAAGACAATCCTGTTTGCAGGAAATGTAGGAATCGACCCAGTTGAAATTCCTCCGTGGGGGCCTTCCTGGCCTCACACCATGCAACATATTTTCTCCAAATGCGGTGATAATGTTGTGCAGTCACCTCCTTCCTGGCTTTTACCAGTGTAGGAATGACCTCTTCCGGAATGCCTTTTTCCCTTAGAATTCGGAGTTCAACCGCCATGCCGTCAAACGCAGCCGCGGTAAGTCTTGGAATAGACACGGTCCCTGCTGAAGCAGGTCCCGTCTTAGAGGTAGAGGCCACGGATCCTCCGTGAGCATCTCTTGAAGTTCCGGGTACCAAGTTCTTCTTGGCCAATCCGGAGCCACTAGTATCGTTCTTACTCCCTTTTGCCGTATAATTCTCAGTACTTTTGGTATGAGAGGCAGAGGAGGGAACACATACACTGACTGGAACACCCACGGTGTTACCAGAGCGTCCACAGCTATTGCCTGAGGGTCTCTTGACCTGGCGCAATACCTGTCCAGTTTTTTGTTGAGGCGGGACGCCATCATATCCACCATTGGTTTTTCCCAACGGTTCACAATCATGTGGAAGACTTCTGGATGAAGTCCCCACTCTCCCGGGTGTAGATCGTGTCTGCTGAGGAAGTCTGCTTCCCAGTTGTCCACTCCCGGAATGAATACTGCTGACAGTGCTATCACATGATCTTCCGCCCAGCGAAGAATCCTTGCAGCTTCTGCCATTGCTGTCCTGCTTCTTGTGCCGCCCTGTCTGTTTACGTGGGCGACTGCCGTGATGTTGTCCGACTGGATCAACACCGGCTGACCCTGAAGCAGGGGTTTTGCCAGACTTAGAGCATTGTAAATCGCTCTTAGCTCCAGTATATTTATGTGAAGAGACATCTCCAGGCTTGACCATACTCCCTGGAAGTTTCTTCCCTGTGTGACCGCTCCCCAGCCTCTCAGACTGGCATCCGTGGTCACCAGGACCTAGTCCTGTATGCCGAATCTGCGGCCCTCTAACAGATGAGCACTCTGCAACCACCACAGAAGAGACACCCTTGTCCGTGGCGATAAGGTTATCCGCTGATGCATCTGCAGATGCGATCCGGACCATTTGTCCAGCAGATCCCACTGAAAAGTTCGTGCGTGGAATCTGCCGAATGGAATCGCTTCGTAAGAAGCCACCATCTTTCCCAGGACTCTTGTGCATTGATGCACAGACACTGTCCCTGGTTTTAGGAGGTTCCTGACAAGTTCGGATAACTCCCTGGCTTTCTCCTCCGGAAGAAACACCTTTTTCTGAACCGTGTCCAGAATCATTCCCAGGAACAGCAGACGTGTCGTCGGGGTCAACTGAGATTTTGGAAAATTCAGAATCCACCCGTGTTGTTGCAGCACTAGTTGGGTTAGTGCTACTCCGTCCTCCAGCTGTTCTCTGGACCTTGCCCTTATCAGGAGATCGTCCAAGTAAGGGATAATTAATACGCCTCTTCTTCGCAGAAGAATCATCATTTCGGCCATTACCTTGGTAAAGACCCGAGGTGCCGTGGACAATCCAAACGGCAGCGTCTGAAACTGATAATGACAGTTTTGCACCACGAACCTGAGGTACCCTTGATGTGAAGGGCAAATTGGGACATGCAGGTAAGCATCCTTTATGTCCAGGGACACCATAAAGTCCCCTTCTTCCAGATTCGCTATCACTGCTCTGAGTGACTCCATCTTGAACTTGAATTTTTGTATGTACAGGTTCAAAGATTTCAGATTTAGAATAGGTCTTACCGAGCCGTCCGGCTTCGGTACCACAAATAGCGTGGAGTAATACCCCTTTCCCTGTTGTAGGAGGGGTACCTTGACTATCACCTGCTGAGAAAACAGCTTGTGAATGGCTTCCAATACCGTCGCCATGTCTGAGGGAGACGTTGGCAAAGCAGACTTTAGGAACCGGTGAGGGGGAGACTTCTCGAATTCCAACCTGTAACCCTGAGATACTACCTGCAGAATCCAGGGGTCCACCTGTGAGCAAGCCCACTGTGCGCTGAAATTCTTGAGTCGACCCCCCACCGCTCCTGAGTCCGCTTGTAAGGCCCCAGTGTCATGCTGAGGGCTTTGCAGAACCCTGGGAGGGCTTCTGTTCCTGGGCAGGGGCTGCTTGCTGCCCTCTCTTACCCCTTCCTCTGCCCCGAGGCAGATATGACTGTCCTTTTGTCCGCTTGTTCTTATAGGACCGAAAGGACTGCGGCTGAAAAGACGGTGTCTTTTTCTGTTGGGAGGGGGTCTGAGGTAAAAAAGTGGATTTTCCGGCAGTTGCCGTGGCCACCAAATCCGATAGACCGACGCCAAATAATTCCTCCCCTTTATACGGCAATACTTCCATATGTCGTTTGGAATCCGCATCACCTGATCACTGTCGCGTCCATAAACTCCTTCTGGCAGATATGGACATCGCATTTACTCTCGATGCCAGAGTGCAAATATCTCTCTGCGCATCTCGCATATAAAGGAAAGCATCCTTTAATTGCTCTATAGTCAATAAAATACTGTCCCTATCCAGGGTATCAATATTTTCAGTCAGGGAATCCAACCAGACGACCCCAGCACTGCACATCCAGGCTGAGGCGATGGCTGGTCGCAGTATAACACCAGTATGTGTGTATATACTTTTTAGGGTAGTTTCCATTCTCCTATCAGCTGGATCCCTGAGGGCGGCCGTATCAGGAGACGGTAACGCCACTTGTTTTGATAAGCGTGTGAGCGCCTTATCCACCCTAGGGGGTGTTTCCCAGCGCGCCCTAACCTCTGGCGGGAAAGGGTATAATGCTAATAACTTTTTTGAAATTAGCATTTTTCTATCTGGGTTAACCCACGCTTCATCACATACATCATTTAATTCCTCTGATTCAGGAAAAACTACAGGTAGTTTTTTCACCCCCCCACATAATACCCCTTTTTGTGGTACTTGCAGTATCAGAGATATGCAAAGCCTCCTTCATTGCCGTGATCATATAACGTGTGGCCCTACTTGAAAATACGTTTGTTTCATCACCGTCGACACTAGATTCAGTGTCTGTGTCTGGGTCTCTGTCGACCGACTGAGGTAAAGGGCGCTTTACAGCCCCTGACGGTGTCTGAGACGCCTGGGCAGGTACTAACTGGTTTGCCGGCCGTCTCATGTCGTCAACTGATTTTTGTAATGTGCTGACATTATCACGTAATTCCATAAACAAAGCCATCCATTCCGGTGTCGACTCCCTGGGGGGTGACATCACCATTATCGGCAATTGCTCTGCCTCCACACCAACATCATCCTCATACATGTCGACACACACGTACCGACACACAGCAGACACACAGGGAATGCTCTTATCGAAGACAGGACCCCACTAGCCCTTTGGGGAGACAGAGGGAGAGTTTGCCAGCACACACCCAAGCGCTATAATATATATGGGAACAACCTTATATAAGTGTTGTTCCTTATAGCAGCTTAAATATATCCAATATATCGCCAAAAAATGCCCCCCCTCTCTGTTTTACCCTGTTTCTGTAGTGCAGTGCAGGGGAGAGTCCTGGGAGCCTTCCTCACAGCGGAGCTGAGCAGGAAAATGGCGCTGTGTGCTGAGGAGAATAAGCCCCGCCCCCTATTTCGGCGGGCTTTCCTCCCGTAGTTTTAGATAACTGGCATGGGTTAAATACATACATATAGCCTCAATGGCTATATGTGATGTATTCTTTTGCCATAAGGTATTAAAATATTGCTGCCCAGGGAGCCCCCAGCAGCGCCCTGCACCCTCCGTGACCGCTTGGTGTGAAGTGTGTGACAACAATGGCGCACAGCTGCAGTGCTGTGCGCTACCTTCATGAAGACTGAAGAGCCTTCTGCCGCCTGTTTCCGGACCTTCAATCTTCAGCATCTGTAAGGGGGGTCGGCGGCGCGGCTCCGGGACGAACCCCAGGGTGAGACCTGTGTTCCGACTCCCTCTGGAGCTAATGGTGTCCAGTAGCCTAAGAATCCAATCCATCCTGCACGCAGGTGAGTTGAAATTCTCTCCCCTAAGTCCCTCGATGCAGTGAGCCTGTTGCCAGCAGGACTCACTGAAAATAAAAAACCTAAAAAACTTTTTCTAAGCAGCTCTTTAGGAGAGCCACCTAGATTGCACCCTGCTCGGACGGGCACAAAAACCTAACTGGGGCTTGGAGGAGGGTCATAGGGGGAGGAGCCAGTACACACCACCTAATCCTAAAGCTTTATTTTTGTGCCCTGTCTCCTGCGGAGCCGCTATTCCCCATGGTCCTGACGGAGTCCCCAGCATCCACTTAGGACGTTAGAGAAAGTAAAAAAACTAATGTTGACCTTTTCACGCATCGACCATGTGTCCACGTCGACCATGTCAATGTCGACCAATAGTGGTCGACCTAATGACTGTCGACCATGACATGGTCGACCATTCATACCGGAACCCCCAAATCTATCTCTCTCTGCACATGTTACATCTGCCCCACCATGCAGTGCACATGGGGGGGTCATTCCGAGTTGATCGCTCGCTAGCAACTTTTTGCAGCGCTGCGATCAGGTTAAATCTCGGCAAAACTGCTCATGTGTATGCACCGCAATGCGCAGGCGCGTCGTACGGGTACAAAGAGGATCGTGCTCGGCGATGGATTTAACGAAGAATTCATTCGCACAGCCGATCGCAAGGAGATTGACAGGAAGAAGGCGTTTATGGGTGTCAACTGACAGTTTTGTGGGAGTGTTTGAAAAAACGCAGGCGTGTCCAAGCGTTTGCAGGGCGGGTGTCTGACGTCAGTTCCGGGACCAAAAAGACTGAAATGATCGCAGCGGCTGAGTAAGTCCAGAGCTACTCAGAAACTGCAAAAAAAAAATCATTTTTGTGCCGTCGGCTGCACATGCGTCCGCACACCTGCACAGCTAAAATACACTCCCCTATGGGCGGCGACTATCTGATTGCAGCGCTGCAAAAAATGGTTTTGACCAACTGTTAACAATTTACTGCTGCGATCAACTCTGAATTAGGAGCATACATCCAGAGACGTGCGTATCACAAGACCGTATTGCATATGCTATATTTCCATGTGCTGTTATTGTGAGTGCTCTGCAGTGGGGGGGTATTCAGTATACCGACGCTAGAATCCCGACACCTGGCATACCAACAACTATTCTCCCTCTTGGGGGTCCACGACCCCCCCTGGAGGGAGGAAAAATAGCGTGGCGAGCGCAGCGAGCATGCAAGGGGCTCATTTGCGCCCACCCAGCTGTCGGTATGCTGACAGTCGGGACTCCGGTATGCTGGTTGCCGGGATCCCGGCCGCCGGCATATCATACTACACCCCTGCAGTGTGTCCTCTTTGCAGTATGCATGTGTGAACATTGGGGGTCACTCCGAGTTGATCGCTAGCTGCATTTGTTTGCAGCGCAGCGATGAGGCAAAAAAAAATAAGATTTTACTTACCGATAAATCTATTTCTCGGAGTCCGTAGTGGATGCTGGGGTTCCTGAAAGGACCATGGGGGGATAGCGGCTCCGCAGGAGACAGGGCACAAAAAGTAAAGCTTTTCCAGATCAGGTGGTGTGCACTGGCTCCTCCCCCTATGACCCTCCTCCAGACTCCAGTTAGGTACTGTGCCCGGACGAGCGTACACAATAAGGGAGGATTTTGAATCCCGGGTAAGACTCATACCAGCCACACCAATCACACCGTACAACTTGTGATCTAAACCCAGTTAACAGTATGATAACAGCGGAGCCTCTGAAAGATGGCTTCCTTCAACAATAACCCGAATTAGTTAACAATAACTATGTACAATTATTGCAGATAATCCGCACTTGGGATGGGCGCCCAGCATCCACTACGGACTCCGAGAAATAGATTTATCGGTAAGTAAAATCTTATTTTCTCTATCGTCCTAGTGGATGCTGGGGTTCCTGAAAGGACCATGGGGATTATACCAAAGCTCCCAAACGGGCGGGAGAGTGCGGATGACTCTGCAGCACCGAATGAGAGAACTCCAGGTCCTCCTTAGCCAGAGTATCAAATTTGTAAAATTTTACAAACGTGTTCTCCCCTGACCACGTAGCTGCTCGGCAAAGTTGTAATGCCGAGACCCCTCGGGCAGCCGCCCAAGATGAGCCCACCTTCCTTGTGGATTGGGCCTTTACAGATTTAGGCTGTGGCAGGCCTGCCACAGAATGTGCAAGTTGGATTGTGCTACAGATCCAACGAGCAATCGTCTGCTTAGACGCAGGAGCACCCATCTTGTTGGGTGCATACAATATAAACAACGAGTCAGATTTTCTGACTCCAGCTGTCCTTGCAATATATATTTTTAATGCTCTGACAACGTCCAGTAACTTGGAGTCCTCCAAGTCACTTGTAGCCGCAGGCACTACAATAGGCTGGTTCAGATGAAATGCTGACACCACCTTAGGGAGAAAATGCGGACGAGTCCGCAGTTCTGCCCTGTCCGAATGGAAAATCAGATATGGGCTTTTGTAAGATAAAGCTGCCAGTTCTGACACTCTCCTGGCCGAAGCCAGGGCTAGAAGCATGGTCACTTTCCATGTGAGATATTTCAAATCCACCTTCTTTAGTGGTTCAAACCAATGAGATTTTAGAAAGTCCAAAACCACATTGAGATCCCACGGTGCCACTGGAGGCACCACAGGAGGCTGTATATGTAGCACTCCCTTAACAAAGGTCTGGACTTCAGGGACTGAAGCCAATTCTTTTTGAAAGAAAATCGACAGGGCCGAAATTTGAACCTTAATAGATCCCAATTTGAGACCCATAGACAATCCTGATTGCAGGAAATGTAGGAATCGACCCAGTTGAAATTCCTCCGTCGGAGCACTCCGATCTTCGCACCACGCAACATATTTTCGCCAAATTCGGTGATAATGTTGCACGGTTACTTCCTTCCTTGCTTTAATCAAAGTAGGAATGACTTCTTCCGGCATGCCTTTTTCCTTTAGGATCCGGCGTTCAACCGCCATGCCGTCAAACGCAGCCGCGGTAAGTCTTGAAACAGACAGGGACCCTGCTGAAGCAAGTCCCTCCTTAGAGGTAGAGGCCACGGATCTTCCGTGATCATCTCTTGAAGTTCCGGGTACCAAGTCCTTCTTGGCCAATCCGGAACCACTAGTATCGTCCTTACGCCTCTTTGCCGTATAATTCTCAATACTTTTGGTATGAGAGGCAGAGGAGGAAACACATACACCGACTGGTACACCCAAGGCGTTACCAGCGCGTCCACAGCTATTGCCTGCGGATCTCTTGACCTGGCGCAATACCTGTCCAGTTTTTTGTTGAGGCGAGACGCCATCATGTCCACCATTGGTCTTTCCCAACGGGTTACCAGCAAGTGGAAGACTTCTGGATGAAGTCCCCACTCTCCCGGGTGAAGATCGTGTCTGCTGAGGAAGTCTGCTTCCCAGTTGTCCACTCCCGGGATGAACACTGCTGACAGTGCTATCACATGATTCTCTGCCCAGCGAAGAATCCTTGCAGCTTCTGCCATTGCACTCCTGCTTCTTGTGCCGCCCTGTCTGTTCACATGGGCGACTGCCGTGATGTTGTCCGACTGGATCAACACCGGTTTTCCCTGAAGCAGAGGTTCTGCCTGGCTTAGAGCATTGTATATTGCTCTTAGTTCCAGAATGTTTATGTGAAGAGACGTTTCCAGGCTCGTCCATACTCCCTGGAAGTTTCTTCCTTGTGTGACTGCTCCCCAGCCTCTCAGGCTGGCGTCCGTGGTCACCAGGATCCAATCCTGTATGCCGAATCTGCGGCCCTCCAATAGATGAGCACTCTGCAACCACCACAGAAGAGACACCCTTGTCCTTGGAGACAGGGTTATCCGCAGGTGCATCTGAAGATGCGACCCTGACCATTTGTCCAACAGATCCCTTTGGAAAATTCTTGCGTGGAATCTGCCGAATGGAATTGCTTCGTAAGAAGCCACCATTTTTCCCAGGACTCTTGTGCATTGATGTACAGACACCTTTCCTGGTTTTAGGAGGTTCCTGACAAGCTCGGATAACTCCTTGGCTTTTTCCTCCGGGAGAAAAACCTTTTTCTGAACCGTGTCCAGAATCATCCCTAGGAACAGCAGACGAGTTGTCGGCATTAACTGGGATTTTGGAATATTCAGAATCCACCCGTGCTGTTTTAGCACTTCTTGAGACAGTGCTAATCCCATCTCTAGCTGTTCTCTGGACCTTGCCCTTATTAGGAGATCGTCCAAGTATGGGATAATTAATATGCCTTTTCTTCGAAGAAGAATCATCATCTCGGCCATTACCTTTGTAAAGACCCGAGGTGCCGTGGACAATCCGAACGGCAGCGTCTGAAACTGATAGTGACAGTTTTGTACAACGAACCTGAGGTACCCCTGGTGTGAGGGGTAAATTGGAACGTGGAGATACGCATCCTTGATGTCCAAGGATACCATAAAGTCCCCCTCTTCCAGGTTCGCTATCACTGCTCTGAGTGACTCCATCTTGAACTTGAACTTCTTTATGAACAGGTTCAAGGACTTCAGATTTAGAATAGGCCTTACCGAGCCATCCGGCTTCGGTACCACAAAAAGAGTGGAATAATACCCCTTCCCTTGTTGTAGAAGAGGTACCTTGACTATCACCTGCTGAGAGTACAGCTTGTGAATGGCTTCCAAAACCGTCTCCCTTTCGGAGGGGGACGTTGGTAAAGCAGACTTCAGGAAACGGCGAGGTGGATCTGTCTCTAATTCCAACCTGTACCCCTGAGATATTATCTGCAGGATCCAGGGATCTACCTGCGAGTGAGCCCACTGCGCGCTGTAATTTTTGAGACGACCACCCACCGTCCCCGAGTCCGCTTGAGAAGCCCCAGCGTCATGCTGAGGCTTTTGTAGAAGCCGGGGAAGGCTTCTGTTCCTGGGAAGGAGCTGCCTGTTGCTGTCTCTTCCCTCGACCTCTGCCTCGTGGCAGATATGAATAGCCCTTTGCTCTCTTATTTTTAAAGGAACGAAAGGGCTGCGGTTGAAAAGTCGGTGCCTTTTTCTGTTGGGGAGTGACTTGAGGTAGAAAGGTGGATTTCCCGGCTGTAGCCGTGGCCACCAAATCTGATAGACCGACTCCAAATAACTCCTCCCCTTTATACGGCAAAACTTCCATATGTCGTTTTGAATCCGCATCGCCTGTCCACTGTCGCGACCATAAAGCTCTTCTGGCCGAAATGGACATAGCACTTACCCGTGATGCCAGTGTGCAGATATCCCTCTGTGCATCACGCATATAAAGAAATGCATCCTTTATTTGTTCTAACGACAGTAAAATATTGTCCCTGTCCAGGGTATCAATATTTTCAATCAGGGACTCTGACCAAACTACCCCAGCACTGCACATCCAGGCAGTCGCTATAGCTGGTCGTAGTATAACACCTGCATGTGTGTATATACTTTTTTGGATATTTTCCATCCTCCTATCTGATGGATCTTTAATTGCGGCCGTCTCAGGAGAGGGTAACGCCACTTGTTTAGATAAGCGTGTTAGCGCCTTGTCCACCCTAGGAGGTGTTTCCCAGCGCTCCCTAACCTCTGGCGGGAAAGGGTATAATGCCAATAATTTCTTTGAAATTATCAGCTTTTTATCAGGGGCAACCCACGCTTCATTACACACGTCATTTAATTCTTCTGATTCAGGAAAAACTATAGGTAGTTTTTTCCCACCCCACATAATACCCTGTTTAGTGGTACCTGTAGTATCAGCTAAATGTAACGCCTCCTTCATTGCCAAAATCATATAACGTGTGGCCCTACTGGAAAATACGGTTGATTCGTCACCGTCACCACTGGAGTCAGTGCCTGTGTCTGGGTCTGTGTCGACCGACTGAGGCAAAGGGCGTTTCACAGCCCCTGACGGTGTTTGAGTCGCCTGGACAGGCACTAATTGATTGTCCGGCCGTCTCATGTCGTCAAACGACTGCTTTAGCGTGTTGACACTATCCCGTAGTTCCATAAATAAAGGCATCCATTCTGGTGTCGACTCCCTAGGGGGTGACATCCTCATATTTGGCAATTGCTCCGCCTCCACACCAATATCGTCCTCATACATGTCGACACACACGTACCGACACACAGCAGACACACAGGGAATGCTCCTAACGAAGACAGGACCCACTAGCCCTTTGGGGAGACAGAGGGAGAGTTTGCCAGCACACACCAAAAGCGCTATATATAACAGGGATAGCCTTATAATAAGTGCTCCCTTATAGCTGCTTTATATATATCAAAATATCGCCATAAATTTGCCCCCCCTCTCTGTTTTACCCTGTTTCTGTAGTGCAGTGCAGGGGAGAGACCAGGGAGCCGTCCTGACCAGCGGAGCTGTGAGAGGAAATGGCGCCGTGTGCTGAGGAGATAGGCCCCGCCCCTTTTCCGGCGGGCTCGTCTCCCGCTATTTAGTGAATCCAGGCAGGGGTTAAATATCTCCATATAGCCTCTGGGGGCTATATGTGAGGTATTTTTAGCCTTTATATAGGTTACATTTGCCTCCCAGGGCGCCCCCCCCCAGCGCCCTGCACCCTCAGTGACTGCGTGTGAAGTGTGCTGAGAGGAAAATGGCGCACAGCTGCAGTGCTGTGCGCTACCTTTAGAAGACTGCAGGAGTCTTCAGCCGCCGATTCTGGACCTCTTCTGACTTCAGCATCTGCAAGGGGGCCGGCGGCGCGGCTCCGGTGACCATCCAGGCTGTACCTGTGATCGTCCCTCTGGAGCTGATGTCCAGTAGCCAAGAAGCCAATCCATCCTGCACGCAGGTGAGTTCACTTCTTCTCCCCTCAGTCCCTCGTTGCAGTGATCCTGTTGCCAGCAGGACTCACTGTAAAATAAAAAAACCTAAGCTAAACTTTTTCTAAGCAGCTCTTTAGGAGAGCCACCTAGATTGCACCCTTCTCGGCCGGGCACAAAAATCTAACTGGAGTCTGGAGGAGGGTCATAGGGGGAGGAGCCAGTGCACACCACCTGATCTGGAAAAGCTTTACTTTTTGTGCCCTGTCTCCTGCGGAGCCGCTATCCCCCCATGGTCCTTTCAGGAACCCCAGCATCCACTAGGACGATAGAGAAACCGGCAGTTCTGCGCATGCGTATGCGGTGCAATGCACATTAGCGGCGTACTATTACAACGAACGATGTAGTTTCACACAAGGTCTAGCGAAGCTTTTCAGTCGCACTGGTTGCCGCAGAGTGATTGACAGGAAGAGGGCGTTTCTGGGTGTCAACTGACCGTTTTCAGATAGTGTTCGGGAAAAACACAGGCGTGGCTGGCTGAACGCAGGGCGTGTTTGTGACGTCAAAACAGGAACTGAACAGTCTGAAGTGATCGCAAGCGCTGAGTAGGTTTTGAGCTACTCTAAAACTGCACAATAAAAACTTTGCCGCCGCTCTGCGATCCTTTCGTTCGCACTTCTGCTAAGCTAAAATACACTCCCAGTGGGCGGCGGCATAGAGTTTGCTCGGCTGCTAAAAACTGCTAGCGAGCGATCAACTCAGAATGAGCCCCAATGTTTCATTCCATTCATTGTGCTCTGTGTATTTGCTTAACAGTCAAATCTGACAAATCCAGACCCAAAGCCAGCTGTTGGGTGCTTGGAATGGACAGCTAGATCTACCTGTATGTACAGTATATATAATGTAAGTTAGGATATACAGCAGGCACTGTCTGTGTGGTGTGATACTGAACACTAGTCTATGCAGGCTTCTAATTCACAGAGAAGAGACTAGAGGGTTAATGTCTGGGCCTGGTATCCATGGTAACCTGATAACAGAGATTCCTATTATATAGTTCCCCAGGTCCAGAGATAGACTGGCAATGCTGTACTTCCCCAGCAGAAAGTACCGGGATATAATGCAGAGACGGAGACTACACCCTTTATCATCCGCTAATGTTACTTTCTGTCATAGTATCAAAACAAAAACTTCCCATGAATGACCTGATTCCAGATCTAGGACTGAGAGGCAGAACATTTATACTGGATTATGTAGTACACGATACAGGTGGCCACTGCGTACACTAATGTCCTCATACAAATACTGAGTGGGGGGATTGTTATTTGATTGGGAGCATAATACGCTGCAGGACATTACGGGGGGAGCTGAGTTCACAAAAATGGTCGTTTACTTTACAGCTAATTAAATATTTACATATAATTATCATGTTTAATTTCCCAAAAGGTATATTCTATAAAATACCTCTTGGCTAGACCAGATCTCACGGCCCCAAACCAACATGGCCTTCTTATGCTTCTGATATATACGGAGCTGATGTATACGGAGAAAGTTCTGCAGCGACGCCTGTAAGTATCCACGGGGGTAAATTAAGCAGTACATGTAAAATCCTGGGGCAGTTGTGGCATTTTCTAAAGACAATCCCACCGAGAGACCATGCTGTAGAATACAAGTCGCCATCAATGTTTCCTCCTATTAAAAGTATAAAATGTCCTTGCGGGGTTCCCCCTAGATTGATAGTCAGCCCTAGGACTTGACGCCTAGGCTGGTAGTGGCATAGTGCCAACCAGCATTAGGCCGGTCAGCACAGAGCTGGTGTCACTATAGCAGGGGGACATAGTGTCAATCAGCATTAGGCCCGTCAGCACAGAGCTGGTGTCACTACAGCAGGGGGACATAGTGCCAACCAGCATTAGGCCGGTCAGCACAGAGCTGGTGTCACTATAGCAGGGGGACATAGTGCCAACCAGCATTAGGCCGGTCAGCACAGAGCTGGTGTCACTATAGCAGCGGGACATAGTGCCAACCAGCATTAGGCCCAGCAGCACAGAGCTGGTGGCACTATAGCAGGGGGACATAGTGCCAACCAGCATTAGGCCGGTCACCACAGAGCTGGTGGCACTATAGCAGGAGGACACAGTGCCAACCAGCATTAGGCCGGTCACCACAGAGCTGGTGGCACTATAGCAGGAGGACACAGTGCCAACCAGCATTAGGCCGGTCAGCACAGAGCTGGTGTCACTATAGAAGGGGGCATAGTGCCAACCAGCATTAGGTTGGTCAGCACAGAGCTGGTGGCACTATAGCAGGGGGACATAATGCCAACCAGTATTAGGCCGGTCAGCACAGAGCTGGTGGCCCTATAGCAGGGGGACATAGTGCCAACCAGCATTAGGCCGGTCAGCACAGAGCTGGATCACTATAGCAGGGGGACATAGTGCCAACCAGCATTAGGCCGGTCAGCACAGAGCTGGTGTCACTATAGCAGGGGGACATAGTGCCAACCAGCATTAGGCCGGTCAGTACAGAGCTGGTGTCACTATAGCAGGGGGACATAGTGCCAACCAGCATTAGGCCGGTCAGTACAGAGCTGGCGTCACTATAGCAGGGGGACATAGTGCCAATCAGCATTAGGCCGGTCAGCACAGAGCTGGCGTCAGTATAGTAGGCGGACATAGTGCCAACCAGCATTAGGCCGGTCAGCACAGAGCTGGTGTCACTATAGCAGGGGGACATAGTGCCAACCAGCATTAGGCCGGTCAGCACAGAGCTGGTGTCACTATAGCAGGGGGCCATAGTGCCAAACAGCATTAGGCAGGTCAGCACAGAGCTAATGGCACTATAGCAGGGGGACATAGTGCCAACCAGCATTAGGCCGGTCAGCACAGAGCTGGATCACTATAGCATGGGGACATAGTGCCAACCAGCATTAGGCCGGTCAGCACAGAGCTGGTGTCACTATAGCAGGGGGACATAGTGCCAACCAGCATTAGGCCGGTCAGTACAGAGCTGGTGTCACTATAGCAGGGGGACATAGTGCCAACCAGCATTAGGCCGGTCAGTACAGAGCTGGTGTCACTATAGCAGGGGGACATAGTGCCAACCAGCATTAGACCGGTCAGCACAGAGCTGGTGTCACTATAGCAGGGGGACATAGTGCCAACCAGCATTAGGCCGGTCAGTACAGAGCTGGTGTCACTATAGCAGGGGGACATAGTGCCAACCAGCATTAGGCCGGTCAGTACAGAGCTGGTGTCACTATAGCTGGGGGACATAGTGCCAACCAGCATTAGGTCGGTCAGCACAGAGCTGGTGTCACTATAGCAGGCGGACATAATGCCAACCAGCATTAGGCCGGTCAGCACTGAGCTGGTGTCACTATAGCAGGGGGACATAGTGCCAACCAGTATTAGGCCGGTCAGCACCGAGCTGGTGTCACTATAGCAGGGGGACATAGTGCCAACCAGTATTAGGCCGGTCAGCACCGAGCTGGTGTCACTATAGCAGGGGGACATAGTGCCAACCAGTATTAGGCCGGTCAGCACCGAGCTGGTGTCACTATAGCAGGGGGACATAGTGCCAAACAGTATTAGGCCGGTCAGCACCGAGCTGGTGTCACTATAGCAGGGGGACATAGTGCCAACCAGTATTAGGCCGGTCAGCACCGAGCTGGTGTCACTATAGCAGGGGGTCATAGTGGTGCCAACCAGCATTAGGCCGGTCACCACAGAGCTGGTGTCACTATAGCAGGGGGACATAGTGCCAACCAGCATTAGGCCGGTCAGTACAGAGCTGGTGGCACTATAGCAGGGGGTCATAGTGGTGCCAACCAGCATTAGGCCGGTCACCACAGAGCTGGTGTCACTATAGCAGGGGGACATAGTGCCAACCAGCATTAGGCCGGTCAGCACAGAGCTGGTGGCACTATAGCAGGGAGAAATAGTGCCAACGAGCGTTAGGCCGGTCAGCACAGAGCTGGTGTCACTATAGCAGGGGGACAGTGTCAATCAGCATTAGGCCCGTCAGCACAGAACTGGTGTCACTATAGCAGGGGGACATAGTGCCAACCAGCATTAGACCGGTCAGCACAGAGCTGGTGGCACTATAGCAGGAGGACATAGTGCCAACCAGCATTAGGCCGGTCAGCACAGAGCTGGTGTCACTATAGCAGGGGGACATAGTGCCAACCAGCATTAGGCCGGTCAGCACAGAGCTGGTGGCACTATAGCAGCGGGACATAGTGCCAACCAGCATTAGGCCCAGCAGCACAGAGCTGGTGGCACTATAGCAGGGGGACATAGTGCCAACCAGCATTAGGCCGGTCACCACAGAGCTGGTGGCACTATAGCAGGAGGACACAGTGCCAACCACCATTAGGCCGGCCACCACAGAGCTGGTGGCACTATAGCAGGAGGACACAGTGCCAACCAGCATTAGGCCGGTCAGCACAGAGCTGGTGTCACTATAGAAGGGGGCATAGTGCCAACCAGCATTAGGTCCGTCAGCACAGAGCTGGTGGCACTATAGCAGGGGGACATAATGCCAACCAGCATTAGGCCGGTCAGCACAGAGCTGGTGTCACTATAGAAGGGGGCATAGTGCCAACCAGCATTAGGTTGGTCAGCACTGAGCTGGTGTCACTATAGCAGGGGGACATAGTGCCAACCAGTATTAGCCGGTCAGCATCGAGCTGGTGTCACTATAGCAGGGGGACATAGTGCCAACCAGTATTAGGCCGGTCAGCACAGAGCTGGTGGCCCTATAGCAGGGGGACATAGTGCCAACCAGCATTAGGCCGGTCAGCACAGAGCTGGATCACTATAGCAGGGGGACATAGTGCCAACCAGCATTAGGCCGGTCAGCACAGAGCTGGTGTCACTATAGCAGGGGGACATAGTGCCAACCAGCATTAGGCCGGTCAGTACAGGGCTGGTGTCACTATAGCAGGGGGACATAGTGCCAACCAGCATTAGGCCGGTCAGTACAGAGCTGGTGTCACTATAGCAGGGGGACATAGTGCCAATCAGCATTAGGCCGGTCAGCACAGAGCTGGCGTCAGTATAGCAGGCGGACATAGTGCCAACCAGCATTAGGCCGGTCAGCACAGAGCTGGTGTCACTATAGCAGGGGGCCATAGTGCCAAACAGCATTAGGCCGGTCAGCACAGAGCTAATGGCACTATAGCAGGGGGACATAGTGCCAACCAGCATTAGGCCGGTCAGCACAGAGCTGGTGTCACTATAGCAGGGGGACATAGTGCCAACCAGCATTAGGCCGGTCAGCACAGAGCTGGTGTCACTATAGCAGGGGGACATAGTGCCAACCAGCATTAGGCCGGTCAGTACAGAGCTGGTGTCACTATAGCAGGGGGACATAGTGCCAACCAGCATTAGGCCGGTCAGTACAGAGCTGGTGTCACTATAGCTGGGGGACATAGTGCCAACCAGCATTAGGTCGGTCAGCACAGAGCTGGTGTCACTATAGCAGGCGGACATAATGCCAACCAGCATTAGGCCGGTCAGCACTGAGCTGGTGTCACTATAGCAGGGGGACATAGTGCCAACCAGTATTAGGCCGGTCAGCACCGAGCTGGTGTCACTATAGCAGGGGGACATAGTGCCAACCAGTATTAGGCCGGTCAGCACCGAGCTGGTGTCACTATAGCAGGGGGACATAGTGCCAACCAGTATTAGGCCGGTCAGCACCGAGCTGGTGTCACTATAGCAGGGGGTCATAGTGGTGCCAACCAGCATTAGGCCGGTCACCACAGAGCTGGTGTCACTATAGCAGGGGGACATAGTGCCAACCAGCATTAGGCCGGTCAGTACAGAGCTGGTGGCACTATAGCAGGGGGTCATAGTGGTGCCAACCAGCATTAGGCCGGTCACCACAGAGCTGGTGTCACTATAGCAGGGGGACATAGTGCCAACCAGCATTAGGCCGGTCAGCACAGAGCTGGTGGCACTATAGCAGGGAGAAATAGTGCCAACTAGCGTTAGGCCGGTCAGCACAGAGCTGGTGTCACTATAGCAGGGGGACATAGTGTCAATCAGCATTAGGCCCGTCAGCACAGAACTGGTGTCACTATAGCAGGGGGACATAGTGCCAACCAGCATTAGACCGGTCAGCACAGAGCTGGTGGCACTATAGCAGGAGGACATAGTGCCAACCAGCATTAGGCCGGTCAGCACAGAGCTGGTGGCACTATAGCAGCGGGACATAGTGCCAACCAGCATTAGGCCCAGCAGCACAGAGCTGGTGGCACTATAGCAGGGGGACATAGTGCCAACCAGCATTAGGCCGGTCACCACAGAGCTGGTGGCACTATAGCAGGAGGACACAGTGCCAACCACCATTAGGCCGGTCACCACAGAGCTGGTGGCACTATAGCAGGAGGACACCGTGCCAACCAGCATTAGGCCGGTCAGCACAGAGCTGGTGTCACTATAGAAGGGGGCATAGTGCCAACCAGCATTAGGTCCGTCAGCACAGAGCTGGTGGCACTATAGCAGGGGGACATAATGCCAACCAGCATTAGGCCGGTCAGCACAGAGCTGGTGTCACTATAGAAGGGGGCATAGTGCCAACCAGCATTAGGTTGGTCAGCACTGAGCTGGTGTCACTATAGCAGGGGGACATAGTGCCAACCAGTATTAGCCGGTCAGCATCGAGCTGGTGTCACTATAGCAGGGGGACATAGTGCCAACCAATATTAGGCCGGTCAGCACCGAGCTGGTGTCACTATAGCAGGGGGTCATAGTGGTGCCAACCAGCATTAGGCCGGTCACCACAGAGCTGGTGTCACTATAGCAGGGGGACATAGTGCCAACCAGCATTAGGCCGGTCAGTACAGAGCTGGTGGCACTATAGCAGGGGGTCATAGTGGTGCCAACCAGCATTAGGCCGGTCACCACAGAGCTGGTGTCACTATAGCAGGGGGACATAGTGCCAACCAGCATTAGGCCGGTCAGCACAGAGCTGGTGGCACTATAGCAGGGAGAAATAGTGCCAACTAGCGTTAGGCCGGTCAGCACAGAGCTGGTGTCACTATAGCAGGGGGACAGTGTCAATCAGCATTAGGCCGGTCAGTAGAGAGCTGGTGTCACTATAGCAGGGGGACATAGTGCCAACCAGCATTAGGCCGGTCAGCACAGAGCTGGTGTCACTATAGCAGGAGGACATAGTGCCAAACAGCATTAGGCCGGTCAGCACAGAGCTAATGGCACTATAGCAGGGGGACATAGTGCCAAACAGCATTAGGCCGGTCAGCACAGAGCTAATGGCACTATAGCAGGGGGACATAGTGCCAAACAGCATTAGGCCGGTCAGCACCGAGCTGGTGTCACTACAGCAGGGGGACATAGTGCCAAACAGCATTAGGCCGGTCAGCACCAAGCTGGTGTCACTATAGCAGGGGGTCATAGTGCCAACCAGCATTAGGCCGGTCACCACAGAGCTGGTGGCACTATAGCAGGAGGACACAGTGCCAACCAGCATTAGGCCGGTCAGCACAGAGCTGGTGTCACTATAGCAGGGGGACATAGTGCCAACCAGCATTAGGTTGGTCAGCACAGAGCTGGTGGCACTATAGCAGGGGGATATAATGACAACCAGCATTAGGCCGGTCAGCACAGAGCTGGTGGCACTATAGCTGGTGGACATAGTGCCAACCAGCATTAGGCCGGTCAGCACAGAGCTGGTGGCCCTATAGAAGGGGGACATAGTGCCAACCAGCATTAGGCCGGTCAGCACAGAGCTGGCGTCAGTATAGCAGGGGGACATAGTGCCAACCAGCATTAGGCCGGTCAGTACAGAGCTGGTGTCACTATAGCTGGGGGACATAGTGCCAACCAGCATTAGGCCGGTCAGTACAGAGCTGGTGTCACTATAGCAGCGGGACATAGTGCCAACCAGCATTAGGCCGGTCAGCACAGAGCTGGTGTCACTATAGCAGGCGGATATAGTGCCAACCAGTATTAGGCCGGTCAGCACTGAGCTGGTGTCACTATAGCAGGGGGACATAGTGCCAACCAGTATTAGGCCGGTCAGCACCGAGCTGGTGTCACTATAGCAGGGGGACATAGTGCCAACCAGCATTAGGCCGGTCAGCACAGAGCTGGTGTCACTATAGCAGGGGGACATAGTGCCAACCAGTATTAGGCCGGTCAGCACAGAGCTGGTGTCACTATAGCAGGGGGACATAGTGCCAACCAGCATTAGGCCGGTCAGCACAGAGCTGGTGTCACTATAGCAGGGGGACATAGTGCCAACCAGCAATTACGTGGGGAGTGGGGCCTACAAAATAATAACATCCAACAAACACAGGGACTACCAGCCCTATGCCGATAGCTCTTGGGTTAATCCCCAAACCCATGTAGATTTATTATACCTTCTAAATGGCGCACTACAGGTCCCAGCTAGACTTGTCATGCCCCATTATAAGAATTGTCAGGGCATGCTGGCACTTGGAGAACCACAAGTGCCATCAACTCCTGGCAGACAGGGCCCACTGACACCTCACAGTACGGCTTCCACTGGAAGTCTATCATAAATGACAGGTCTCTATCAGCCAAAGGAATGAATGAGAGCGCTCTGATTGGGAATCAACGGTGGGTTATTTTTAATAGGGCAAACCGACCAATAGTAAATGCTGTATTATGAACTCAGAACCCACTGTCAGTCACCATCGGTTAGTATCCTTCTACAAAACTGACGTTTAGGAAATTTACCCTTCATAAGAAGTCCCCTAAATTAATAACATCTCTATATTACTAGCTGATCTTTTGCTTTGTGGTATGGGTGGCTGGAGAATAAAAAATACGCTATACTGTGAGATATCCTGCCCTAGGACATATAACATATGAAATGTGTGTGATACATGTATGAATTAGATGTGGGGAAAGGTGCTTTGCCTTGAAATGAGGACTATGGAAAGAAAAGAGGTAGAATGCTCTCTAAATATAACCAATATTGGGGGTCATTCTGACCCGTTCGCACGCTACAGTTTGTTGCAGCGGTGCGAACGGGTCGGAAGAGCGCATGCGCGGCGGCCATATTGTGCATGCGCGTCGTTGCCCAGCAACGGCTATCGCCGGGCAGCGCCGCCGCCGCCTGCGGTAAAAGCGATCGCAAGAAGACCAATAGGCAGGAGGCGTTCCGGGGCGTCAACTGACCGTTTTCAAGGTGTGGCAAGGCGAACGCAGGCGTGTCCCGGCGTTTGTAGGGCGGATGACTGACGTCAATTCCAGGACCTTCGTCGCTGGATCCGTCGCACAGGGTAAGTCTGACCCTGGTCTTCTTTTGCTCAAAACTTTTTTGCATAGCAGGGCTGCACAAGCGTTCGCAGCCTTGCTATGCGAAAAAAACCCTCCCCATAGGCGGCGTCTAGTTGATCGCACGGGCTGTAAAAAGTAGCTTCGTGCGATCAACTTGGAATGACCCCCATTGTTGCTTCCCCGTCCCATAACAGCTTTGTATCTTGAAAAGATTGTCCATAAAAAGCAATAACTGCATTATAAAAAGAAGAACATAATCCCATTAATATACTGATCTGTGACCGCAATCCCACATCCATTGAGTGCGCGTTAGAGGAATACATGCGCCAGTCAGTGGAGGCAGCCATATTGCAGGATGGGAACGCGGCCTATCAATTCACTAGGAAGCAATGACATCACTAAGGCATGAGGTACAAAGCTACGGCAGTGAAGTCACTAGTATCTATGGAAAACATAAACTGAATAGGCTTAGCCAATAAAACGCTGCTTGGTTGGTATTTGAAGCGGTGGCTGGTGGTAGAACCATGCCTGAGACACCAGGACTGGTGCAGAATTCCCAGCGATGGGTTAGAGATCTACCATTCATTCTCTAACAGTGATGCCATATACCGCTGTATCTGTTATAGGGGTATATTCCATTAGGGTCGGATCCATTCCAACATGCATTTGTCCGAATGGATCCGACAAACCCTATTCAATCCCATCTCAATTCGACTTTAAAAAAAGCGAGGAGAGGGGGGAGACCAGCGGGGACAGCCACGGGCAGACGGAGGAGAGCAGCGCTGCAGAAGGGTGTCTCACAGCCGCCAGATCTCACGCCCGTGTCCACCCGGCTCCAGCAAGCGTGACATCACTTGCTGGAGCCGGGTGGACGCTGCCGTGAGCGGCGGCTGTGACACATCCTCCTGCAGCGCTGTGCTGTAGCGCTGCTCTCCCCCGTCTCTCTGAGGCTCCCCCCCCCCCCACCCTCTCCTCCTCTGGGTCCCACATCTTAGTCCAACATTTTTTTTATGTCGGACTGAGATGGTCGGAAACAGGGCCAAATCCTGTCGAATTTGGCCCCGTTTCCCTCAAAAGCACGTGAATCGGCAGCTATACCGCCTATTCACGTACTATTCGACAAGCCGAATTCCCCGACTTATCGAATAAAAATAGCGGGGACTGAATAGGTCAAATCACAATTCGACCTTAAAAAGTCCAAAACTGCCGTCTTTTCGACAGACGGCAGCTTTCGACCCTAATTGAATATACCCCATAATGAGTACTCTGCATAAAGGATACAGCTGGCAATGTGTAAATCCATCCTAAACTCACAGCACATTCTCTTTAAGAATCTCCATGTGATCAAATTCTCAAATATTAAGATATTTTTAGTTGATTATACAACATGGTCACAAGAGAAACATGTAACACATGCCTGTGATGTGAGAACTGGAAGCAGACCATAGAGAAAGCCCAGGGCTCATAAAATCCCACATCATACACATCTTTCCCGGCCAGTGTCTCCTGATCTCCGAATACAAGGGGTAATTCCAAGTTGATCGCAGCAGGATTTTTGATAGCAATTGGGCAAAACCATGGTGGTCATTCCGAGTTGTTCGCTCGCAAGCTGCTTTTAGCAGCATTGCAGACGCTAAGCCGCCGCCTACTGGGAGTGAATCTTAGCATAGTAAAATTGCGAACGAAAGATTAGCAGAATTGCGAATAGACACTTCTTAGCAGTTTCTGAGTAGCTCCAGACTTACTCGGCATCTGCGATCAGTTCAGTCAGTTTTGTTCCTGGTTTGACGTCACAAACACACCCAGCGTTCGCCCAGACACTCCTCCGGTTCTCCAGCCACTCCCGCGTTTTTCCCAGAAACGGCAGCGTTTTTTCGCACACACCCATAAAACGGCCAGTTTCCGCCCAGAAACACCCACTTCCTGTCAATCACAGTACGATCACCAGAACGAAGAAAAAACCTCGTAATGCCGTGAGTAAAATACCTAACTGCATAGCAAATTTACTTGGTGCAGTCGCACTGCGGACATTGCGCATGCGCATTAGCGACTAATCGCTCCGTTGCGAGAAAAAAATAACGAGCCAACAACTCGGAATGACCCCCCATGTGCACTGCAGGGGAGGCAGATATAACATGTGCAGAAAGAGTTAGATTTGGGTGGGTTATTTAATTTCTGTGCAGGGTAAATACTGGCTGCTTTATTTTTACACTGCAATTTAGATTGCAGATTGAACTCACCACACCCAAATCTAACTCTCTCTGCACATGTTATATCTGCCTCCCCTGCAGTGCACATGGTTTTGCCCAATTGCTATAAAAAATCCTGCTGCGATCAACTTGGAATTACCCCCACAGAGCTGCCCTGGAGGCAACCAGCCAATCCCAGTCTCCTAACACGCATCTCGCCCCCATACTATCAGACACATGCAGGCAGAGCTGCACGAAAGGGGGCGCCATGCAGGAGGTGACGATTTCCAGGGTTCCGGGAGGTTCTGACAGTGTCCTGGATCATCTCTCCACTCAATGGCAGACAGTGTGATGACTGTGGCTGGCCGGATGAGACAATGATACCAAGGAGGCTTAGGGCAAAGGTAACCACTGACCATCCATCGTTTGCCACCATAGAACTCCCCGGCTTTTCCCTGACATGTGATCAGATATTTTTGGATATAAGGACACACTGGGGTTAGCACAGCAGCAAAGGCATTGTGTGACAGTAGGTGGCAGGGGACCAGATGCTGGTTCCTGCACTACGGTGCTCTGAGAGGAGATGTCCGGAACCATTATATGGCAAAATAATATAACCTACTCATATAACCTGTCGCCATGCTATCTCCACGAGGTCAGCGCTACATGTCCAAGGCGGATCATCTTCCCTCCTCCCAGCCACCACCCCCCTCCCATCTCCCCCACCATCAGCACTACTATTTCCTAAGTCTCCAAATCCTCAGCCTTCGTACCACATGTAACACAGGCCTCAGCTTTGTTCCTCGCACCGAGGGCCTAATTCAGACCTGATCACTAGGGTGCGTTTTTTGCATCCCTGCGATCAGGTAGTCGCCGCCTACAGGGGGAGGGAGAAATCGCTGTGCAGGGGTGCGATCGCATGTGCAGGAGAGCTGCACAAACAGAAGTTTGCGCAGTCTCTGCGCAGACCAGGACTTACTCTTCCAGTGCGATGATCGGGCCGGAGCGGACGTCAGACACCCTCCCTCCAAACGCCTGGTCCCTCCTGCGTTTCTGCAGACACTCCTTAAAAATGGTCAGTTGCCACCCACAAACGCCCTCTTCCTGTCAGTCAACTTGCGATTGCCCGTGCAATCGCTTTTCTCGCACCATCCCGCCGCTGCCCACCGCTCCCCGTAGCTGCGGACCAACGCGCCTGCGCATTGCAGTGCATATGCATGCGCAGTTCAGACGTGATCGCAGCCTAGCGATCAGGTCTGAATTAGGCCCCTAGCCTCTCGCACTGGCCTCTCTCTAGCACCCCTACCGTGTAAGATATATTGCTAAATACACACTATTCTTACCCAGAGGCTGCCAAAACTCTTATCCACTCTCATCATCTCATGCCTCGATAATTGCAGCCTCCCCCTTCCAAATATTCAATCCACCTTAAATATTGCGGCAAGGCTCATTGCTCCACTTCTGCTGCAAGTGCAAATTATTACGCTGGCTCCCTGTGTCCTCCAGAATCCAGTTAAAATCCCTTACCCTTGGGTACAAAGCACTTAACAACACCAATCCCCCTCTTTATATCTCCTATATATTTGTCCCGATCTGTGACTCAGTCACTCATTTCCTAACGCTGGGCGGAGTCTGAGTCATAGAGTCACAGATCTGGGTGGCTGGATGTAGGGCATGATCCCTTAACTTTCTGGTGAGCGGTGAGCACTTTAAATATAGTTGATGAAAGAACCTAAGAGGCAGAGGTCGCGCTCCCTGCCTGACCACACGCTGCTGCGTCTATTCCCGTCCTGCCCTGCGCACCCACACCTCCCCACCCGCGGCACCCATGCACCCGCCCCTCCCCCACCCATGACACCCAACGCCCTCCCCTACCCCATCTGCGACACCCCCGCACCTACCCTACCCGCGGCGCATCCGGACCCCCTACCCACCTGCGGCACCCCCACATCCGCCACTCCCCCAACCACAGCACCTCTGGCCCCCTCCCCCATTGGACCCCACCTGCAGCAGCTACAGACACCCTCCCCAATCCGCAGACCTCCCACACCTGCCCCTCCCCCACCCACAGCACCTCTGGACTCCCTCCCCCATCCGCGGCAAGCTCTTCTGCAACCACCCCTCTACCAACCGCCCCTCAGCATCTCCTGACCCCCTCCCCCATTCACGGCTCCCCCGCAGCCACCCCTCCCCCACCTGCAGCATCTCCATACCCCATCCGCGGCACCCCACACCCACACCTCCCCCACCCGCAGCACCTCTGGAACCCATCACCAAACCGCAACCACCCCTGCACCCGCCCCTCCCCCATGCACAGCACCTCCAGACCCCCTCCTACATCCACGGCCCCCCGCACCCGCCCCTCCCCCACCATCAGCATCTACAGACCCCCTCCCCCACCCGCACCCACCCCTCCCCCACCCGCAGCACCTGTAGACCCCCTTCCACATCCGCGCCAAGCAGCACCTCTGCACCCCCTCCCCATCCGCTTCCCCCCGCCCACCACTGTGTGTATAAATGCAGCTACTTCCTCTGGGCATTGTGTGTATAAGCGACTCTGCTACCAGTGGGCATTGTGTGTATAAGCGGCACTGCTACCTGTGGGCATTGTGTGTATAAGACACGCTGCTACCAGTGGGCATTGTGTATATAAGCGGTGCTGCTACCAGTGGGCATGGTGTGTATACGTGGCGCTGCTACCTGTGGCAATTGTGTTTATAGGTGGCGCTGCTACCTGTGGGCATTGTGTGTAGAAGTAGCGCTGCTACCTGTGGCCATTGTGTGTATAAGTGGAACTGCTACATGTGGCCACTGTGTGTATAAGCTGTGCTGCTACCTGTGGGAACTGTGTGTATAAGCAGCTCTGTTACCTGTGGGCACTGTGTGTATGAGCGGCTCTGCTACCTGTGGGTATTGTGTGTATACGCGGCTCTGCTACCTGTGGGTATTGTGTGTATAAGCGGCTCGGCTACCAGTGGGCATTGTGTGTATAAGTGGCGCTGCTACCTGTGGCCATTGTGTGTATAGGCGGCACTGTGTGTACAAGCGGCTCAGTTACCTGTGGCCACTGTGTGTATAAGCGCTTCTGCTACCTGTAAGTATTGTGTGTAGAAGTGGCGCTGCTACCTGTGGCCATTGTGTGTAAAAGCGGTACTGCTACATGTGGGTACTGTGTGTATAAGCACTGCACCCACCCCCTTACCAAGCCCCCCCCCCCCCCACACACACACACACTGAACTTTTGAGAGTATACGTGCTACCAATGGACATTGGGTTAATAAGAAACACTAATACTGTGGCCATTATGTGTATAAGTGACACTGCTAGCTGTGGGCATTCTGTATAAGTGGCACTGCTACCTGTGGGCATTGTGTATAAGTGGCGCTGCTAACTGTGGCCACTGTGTGTATAAACGCAGCTACTACCTGTGGCCATAGTGTGCATAAGCCACGCTGGTACCAGTGGGCATTGTGTGTATAAGCGGCTCTGCTACCAGTGGGCATTGTGTGTATAAGTGGCGCTGCTACCTGTGGCCATTGTGTGCATAGGCGGCACTGCTACCTGTGGGCACTGTGTGTATAAGCGGCTCAGCTACCTGTGGCCATTGTGTGCATAAGCGGCACTGCTACCTGTGAGCATTGTGTGTATAAGCCACGCTGCTACTAGTGGCCACCTGTGTGTATAAGCGATGCTGCTACCAGTGGGCATTGTGTGTATAAGTGGCACTGCTACCTGTGGCCATTGTGTGTATAGTCAGTACTGCTACCTGTGGGCACTGTGTGTATAAGTGGCTCAGCTACCTGTGGCCACTGTGTGTATAAACGCCTCTGCTACCTGTGGGCATTGTGTGTATAAGTGGTGCTGCTACCTGTGGCAATTGTGTGTATAAGAGGCACTGCTACATGTGGGCACTGTGTGTATCAGCGGCTCTGCTACCTGAGGTCACTGTGTGTATAAGCTGCGCTGCTACTTGTGGGCAGTGTGTGTATAAGTGGCTCTGCTACCTGTGGGTATTGGGTGTATACGCGGCTCTGCTACCTGTGGGCATTGTGTGTATAAGCAACTCTGCTACCAGTGGGCATTGTGTGTATAAGTGGCGCTGCTACATGTGGCCATTGTTTGTATAGGCTGCACTGCTACATGTGGGCACTGTGTGTATAAGCGGCTCAGCTACCTGTGGCCACTGTGTGTATAAGCACCTCTGCTACCTGTGGGTATTGTGTGTAGAAGTGGCGCTACCTGTGGCCATTGTGTGTATAAGCGGCACTGCTACATGTGGGCACTGTGTGTATAAGCGACTGCTACCTGTGGCCACTGTGTGTATAAGATGCGCTGCTACCTGTGGGCAGTGTGTGTATAAGCGCCTCTGGCACCTGTGGATATTGTGTGTAGAAGTGGCGCTGCTACCTGTGGCCATTGTGTGTATAAGCTGCGCTGTTACCTGTGGGCACTGTGTGTATAAGCGGCTCTGTTACCTGTGGGCACTGTGTGTATAAGCAGCACTGCTACCTGTGGGTATTGTGTGTATAAGCGTCTCTGCTACCTCTGGGCACTGTGTGTATAAGCGGCTCTGCTACCTGTGGGTATTGTGTGAATAAGCAGCACTGCTACCTGTGGGTATTGTGTGAATAAGCAGCACTGCTACCTGTGGGTATTGTGTGTATAAGCGTCTCTGCTACCTCTGGGCACAGGACTTTGGTGTCTTATCTACAGTGCATTGCGGCTATTCATCTGGTACTTTATCCCGTACTGCACAGGACTTTGGTGTATTTTCTACACTGCTGCTATTAGTCTGGCACTGATCGACACTTTACTAGAAATGTTTTCAATGAAGTGTTTCACATGTAAAACATGTGATTTCATCCTTTAACCCAGAAAAATTATTTTCAAAAAATGTAATTAAGACCTGCATTCTGCACATCGTGCCCTGCAGGTGCTGTTCACGCTGTTGCAAGGGGCTAGGCCCCCTTCACCATCGGACGCAATGTTTAACAATGTTTAACCACTAACAAAACGAAGAATGCAGGTAACACTCCATATAATACAAACATTGAATGCCAGAAAGGCATGCAGGGGTTAACGGGGCGTAGCCCCTTGCGACGGTGTGAAGAGTGCCCGCAGGGCGCGATGAGTCACCTAGTACCCCAATACTCATCTCAGAATGTTCTCCCTAATGCCCTCTTATCTGCATGTTGTATATGATAACAACCTCTCACTGATAAAATTCTCTACAACTCTTCACCAGACACTCCCACAGCCTTCAAGTCATTAGACGCTATATGAAAGACCAGTTGTTTATTAGCGCTTGCCAAACACCAAGTAATCTACCCTACTCCCACCTCTACGCCTCACACTGGTATATACTCACACCTACCGTAATCCCACCTGTACTACTCACACTGGTACATCCTCACACCTCCCCTACTCCCACCTGTACTCCTCACACTGGAACATCCTCACACCTCCCCTACTCCCACCTCTACGCCTCACACTGGAACACCCTCACACCTCCCCTACTCCCACCTGTACTACTCACACTGGTACATCCTCACATCTACCCTACTTCCACCTGTACCATTCACACTGGTACATCCTCACACCTACCCTACTCCCACCTGTACTACTCACACCGGTACACCCTCACACCTACCCTACTCACACTGGCACACCCTCACACCTCCCCTACTCCAACCTCTACTCCTCACACTGGTACACCCTCACGCCTACCCTACTCCCACCTGTACTACTCACACTGGTACACCCTCACACCTACCTTACGCCCACCTGTACTACTCACACTGGTACATCCTCACACCTAACCTACTCCTACCTGTACCACTCACACTGGTACACCCTCACACCTACCTTACGCCCACCTGTACTACTCACACTGGTACACCCTCACACCTCCCCTACTCCCACCTGTACTACTCACACTGGTACACCCTCACACCTACCTTACGCCCACCTGTACTACTCACACTGGTACACCCTCACACCTACCTTACGCCCACCTGTACTACTCACACTGGTACATCCTCACACCTAACCTACTCCTACCTGTACTACTCACACTGGTACACCCTCACACCTACCTTACGCCCACCTGTACTACTCACACTGGTACATCCTCACACCTGTACTACTCACACTGGTACATCCTAACACCTCCCCTACTCCCAACTGTACTACTCACACTGGTACATCCTCACACCTCCCCTACTCCCACCTGTACTACTCACACTGGTACACCCTCACACCTACCCTACTCCCACCTGTACTACTCACACTGGTACACCCTAACACCTACCCTACTCCCACCTGTACTACTCACACTGGTACATCCTCACACCTCCCCTACTCCCACCTGTACTCCTCACTCTGGTACACCCTCACATCTCCCCTACTCCCACCTGTACTACTCACACTGGTACACCCTCACACCTACCTTACGCCCACCTGTACTACTCACACTGGTACATCCTCACACCTAACCTACTCCTACCTGTACTACTCACACTGGTACACCCTCACACCTACCTTACGCCCACCTGTACTACTCACACTGGTACATCCTCACACCTGTACTACTCACACTGGTACATCCTCACACCTCCCCTACTCCCACCTGTACTACTCACACTGGTACACCCTCACACCTACCCTACTCCCACCTGTACTACTCACACTGGTACATCCTCACATCTCCCCTACTCCCACCTGTACTACTCACACTGGTACATCCTCACACCTCCCCTACTCCCACCTGTACTCCTCACTCTGGTACATCCTCACACCTACCCTACTCCCACCTGTACTACTCAAACTGGTACACCCTCACACCTACCCTACTCACACTGGTACACCCTCACACCTCCCCTACTCCCACCTGTACTACTCACACTGGTACACCCTCACACCTCCCCTACTCCCACCTGTACTACTCACACTGGTACATCCTCCCACCTGTACTACTCACACTGGTACACCCTCACACCTCCTCTACTCCCATCTGTACTACTCACACTGGTACACCCTCACACCTCCCCTACTCCCACCTGTACTACTCACACTGGTACACCCTCACACCTCCTCTACTCCCACCTGTACTACTCACACTGGTACACCCTCACACCTACCCTACTTCCATCTGTACTACTCACACTGGTACACCCTCACACCTACCCTACTCCCATCTGTACTGCTCACACTGGTACACCCTCACACCTACCCTACTCCCACCTGTACTACTCAAACTGGTACACCCTCACACCTCCCCTACTCCCACCTATACCACTCACACTGGTACACCCTCACACCTACCCTACTCCCACCTGCACTACTCACAATGGTACACCCTCACACCTACCCTACTAACACCTGTACTACTCACACTGGTACACCTTCACAGCTCCCCTACTCCCACCTGTATTACTCACACTGGTAGACCCAAACACCTCCCTTAATCCCACCTATACCACTCACACTGGTACACCCTCACACCTACCCTACTCCCAACCTGTACTACTCACACTGGTACACCCTCACACCTATCCTACTAACACCTGTACGACTCACACTGGTACACCTTCACAGCTCCCCTACTCCCACCTGTATTACTCACACTAGTACACCCTCACACCTCCCCTACTCCCACCTATACCACTCACACTGGTACACCCTCACACCTCCCCTAATCCTGCCTATACTACTCACACTGGTACTCCCTCACACCTACCCTACTCCCAGCTGTACTACTCACACTGGTACACCCTCACACCTACCCTACTCACACTGGTACACCCTCACACCTCCTTTACTCCCACCTGTACTACTCACACTGGTACTCCCTCACACCTACCCGACTCCAACCTCTACTCCTCACACTGGGACACCCTCACACCTACCCTACTCCCTCCTGTACCACTCACACTGGTGCACCCTCACACCTACCCTATTCCAACCTGTACTATTCACACTGGTACACACTCACCTCCCCTACTCCCACCTGTACTACTCACACTGGTACACCCTCACACCTCGTCTACTCCCACCTGTACGACTCACACTGGTACACCCTCACACCTACCTTACGCCCACCTGTACTACTCACACTGCTACACCCTCACACCTCCCCTACTCCTACCTGTACTACTCACACTGGTACACACTCACACCTCCCCTACTCCCACCTGTACTACTCACACTGGTACACCCTAACACCTCCCCTACTCCCACCTGTACTACTCACACTGGTACATCCTCACACCTGTACTACTCACACTGGTACACCCTCACACCTCCCCTACTCCCACCTGTACTACTCACACTGGTACACCCTCACACCTCCCCTACTCCCACCTGTACTACTCACACTGGTACACCCTCACACCTCCCCTACTCCCACCTGTACTACTCACACTGGTACACCCTCACACCTCCCCTACTCCCACCTGTACTACTCAAACTGGTACACCCTCACACCTCCCCTACTCCCACCTGTACTACTTACACTGGTACACCCTCACACCTACCTTTCTCCCACCTGTACCACTCACACTGGTACACCCTCACACCTCCCCTACTCCCAACTGTACTACTCACAATGGTACACCCTCACACCTACCCTATTACCACCTGTACTACTCACACTGGTACACCTTCACAGCTCCCCTACTCCCACCTGTATTACTCACACTGGTACACCCTAACACCTCCCCTAATCCCACCTATACCACTCACACTGGTACACCCTCACACATACCCTACTCCAAACCTGTACTACTCACACTGGTACACCCTCACACCTCCCCTACTCCCACCTGTACTACTCACACTGGTACACCTTCACAGCTCCCCTACTCCCACCTGTATTACTCACACTAGTACACCCTCACACCTCCCCTACTCCCACCTGTACTACTCACACTGGTACACCCTCACACCTCCCCTAATCCCGCCTATACTGCTCACACTGGTACTCCCTCACACCTACCCTACTCACACTGGTACACCCTCACACCTCCCCTACTCCCACCTGTACTACTCACACTGGTACATCCTCACACCTACCCTACTCCCACCTGTACTACTCACACTGGTACATCCTCACACCTACCCTACTCCCACCTGTACTACTCACACTGGTACATCCTCACACCTCCCCTACTCCCACCTGTACTACTCACACTGGTACACCCTCACACCTACCTTACTCCCACCTGTACTACTCACACTGGTACACCCTCACACCTACCCTACTCACACTGGTACACCCTCACACCTCCCCTACTCCCACCTGTACTACTCACACTGGTACACCCTCACACCTACCTTACTCCCACCTGTACTACTCACACTGGTACACCCTCACACCTCCCCTACTCCCACCTGTACTACTCACACTGGTACACCGTCACACCTACCCTACTCCGACCTGTACTACTCACAATGGTACACCCTCACACCTACCCTACTAACACCTGTACTACTCACACTGGTACACCCTCACACCTCCCCTACTCCCACCTGTACTACTCACACTGGTACACCCTAACACCTACCTTAATCCCACCTATACCACTCACACTGGTACACCCTCACACCTACCCTACTCCCAACCTGTACTACTCACACTGGTACACCCTCACAGCTATCCCACTAACACCTGTACTACTCACACTGGTACACCTTCACGGCTCCCCTACTCCCACCTGTATTACTCACACTAGTACACCCTCACACCTACCCTACTCCCACCTGTACTACTCACACTGGTACTCCCTCACACCTACCCTACTCCCAGCTGTACTACTCACACTGGTACACCCTCACACCTACCCTACTCACACTGGTACACCCTCACACCTCCCCTACTCCCACCTGTACTACTCACACTGGTACACCCTAACACCTACCCTACTCCTCACACTGGCACACCCTCACACCTACCCTACTCCCTCCTGTACCACTCACACTGGTGCATCCTCACACCTACCCTATTCCAACCTGTACTACTCACACTGCTACACCCTCACACCTACCTTACGCCCACCTGTACTACTCACACTGGTACACCCTCACACCTCGCCTACTCCCACCTGTACTACTCACACTGGTACATCCTCACACCTACCCTACTCCCACCTGTACTACTCACACTGGTACATCCTCACACCTCGCCTACTCCCACCTGTACTACTCACACTGGTACATCCTCACACCTACCCTACTCCCACCTGTACTACTCACACTGGTACATCCTCACACCTACCCTACTCCCACCTGTACTACTCACACTGGTACACCCTCACACCTCCCCTACTCCCACCTGTACTACTCACACTGGTACATCCTCACACCTGTACTACTCACACTGGTACACCCTCACACCTCCCCTACTCCCACCTGTACTACTCACACTGGTACACCCTCACACCTACCCTACTCCCACCTGTACTACTCACACTGGTACACCCTCACACCTCCCCTACTCCCACCTGTACTGCTCACACTGGTACACCCTCACACCTACCCTACTCCCACCTGTACTACTCAAACTGGTACACCCTCACACCTCCCCTACTCCCACCTATACCACTCACACTCGTACACCCTCACACCTACCCTACTCCCACCTGTACTACTCACAATGGTACACCCTCACACCTACCCTATTACCACCTGTACTACTCACACTGGTACACCTTCACAGCTCCCCTACTCCCACCTGTATTACTCACACTGGTACACCGTAACACCTCCCCTAATCCCACCTATAACACTTACACTGGTACACCCTCACACCTACCCTACTCCCAACCTGTACTACTCACACTGGTACACCCTCACACCTCCCCTACTCCCATCTGTACTACTCACACTGGTACACCTTCACAGCTCCCCTACTCCCACCTGTATTACTCACACTAGTACACCCTCACACCTCCCCTACTCCCACCTATACCACTCACACTGGTACACCCTCACACCTCCCCTAATCCCGCCTATACTGCTCACACTGGTACTCCCTCACACCTACCCTACTCCCAGCTGTACTACTCACACTGGTACACCCTCACACCTACCCTACTCACACTGGTACACCCTCACACCTCCCCTACTCCCACCTGTACTACTCACACTGGTACACCCTCACACCTACCCTAGTCCAACCTCTACTCCTCACACTGGGACACCCTCACACCTACCCTACTCCCTCCTGTACCACTCACATTGGTACACCCTCACACCTACCCTACTCCCACCTGTACTACTCACACTGGTACACCCTCACACCTACCTTACGCCCACCTGTACTACTCCCACTGGTACATCCTCACACCTCCTCTACTTCCACCTGTACTACTCACACTGGTACACCGTCGCACCTACCGTACTCCCACTGGTATATCATCACACTTACCCTACTTCCACCTGTACTACTCACACTGGTACATCCTCACACCTACCCTACTTCCACCTGTACTACTCACACTGGTACACCATCGCACCTACCGTACTCCCACTGGTATATCCTAACACCTACCCTACTTTCACCTGTACTACTCCCGCCAGTACACACTATCTACTGTCCAAATCTCCATTCTGAACCACACACAGTTCTCTTGTTTCAGGTCTGCCCTTTTCCCACTAGAATATGAGGAAGGTTCTCAATGGCCTTTAATTTGATCTATGAATGTATTTTATTAATCATAATAATAATAATAATAATAATAATATTATTTATATAGCGCTCTTTCTCCAACAGGACTCAAGACGCTTCCTCTACCTTTTCTGCTCCTACTGATATAAGATGTGTTTCCCCTACTGTCGGTCACTGGAAAGCACAGCGGCACCTTACAAATCAGTAATAATAAATCTATAACGTGAGCTATGGCCATATTGTAGGGTCTATTAATAAGAATGACCACAGTGTGATACATACGATGTCTGGCAGCCATATCCACAATATATAGTAGAGACTGGCTGGCAGGCATCCTGGTAATAACACTTACATACCACTTACGGAACCACTGGATGCCTCCACCAAGAGCACAGTATGGGGGGAGACTGCAGCAATCTGTAACTTCCTATTTATATGCGAACAGAATGGAAATGGGATTATTACAGTAAAATGTGAAAGGGACAGACTTACCAAACTCTGATTATAATTCTGGCCAAGCAACAATACAGCGACAAGAGCCAATAACTCCGTGATTGATTACCGCCATCTGAGCAGGAAGATGTCACTGGAAGAAAATCTCCGCTATTCCAATTATACTCACAACCTCTTCAATGGCACAGCAATCACAGCGCTCTATTATCTGTGCTTAAGCATCACTTAAGGAAGCCTTAGCTGATGTATGGAGAGAATTTTGTATACAACTTTTCCTGCCATCGTAGGAACAAATGTCCCTATACGGCAGAGCTGCGGTTATCTTTGTCGCCGCTGTGCATTAGGCTCAATCACTTTCTCTCCGTGCTGCAAATAACAGGGGACTGTTGTACTATTATTTATCGGATAGAGTTTTGTCCATGGCTGGAGATGCCTATACAGGCAGCATTTCCCCCAGTAATCCTGCCGCTTTAGCTGCATCTGTAATCCCGCATACATGGCATCTATGGCGTTATTTTCCCACATCTCGGATCTTACCCTATGGCACTATGGCCGTCAGATGTGCCCATGAGCGTGTATGTACGACCTACCTGTATACGGGCACATTAGGCTAAACAGTATCACCAACAGACACCCCTCTGCAGTGACTAATTCATACAAGGACGAAACTCATAATTACCTATTTTATCCCTGTTACCTGCAATGATCAGGTTCTTATTTTCAGATCTATACATACATTATGTTTTAGTATCTACAAATTAAATTTTATATATATATATATATATATATATATATATATATATATATATAATTATAATATTGTGTGACAGAACCACATAGATGGAGTAGAGTCCGACTTCCTATATTTTCCAACTCAGGCAGGTTATGCAATTCATGCGGGATTTGCAGGTCAGGTTTTACAGGCAGTTTTATAACAGCAGCACAACATTCCAGGTTCTGATAATCACCAATAGTACAGATTCCAATGGCTCATTAAATAACCCAAGACCACCAACCTATCGCCTGGCCACTTGCTGGCATCAGGAGCCATGACCTGCAGAACAAACACATTTTTAAAGGTAGCAGACAAGTTGTAGTAATTAGCCCAGCTGTGGCTTACCACAGACTCAGCCAAAGCCCGGACTGGTTTCCATCAAACCTGTTGCTGCTGCTCCAATCCTGCAAAAGCCTGTCAGTCTACATTAACCTCATGTGGAATCATGCTGTCCCTGCCACAACATACATACAGTTGTGCTCATAAGTTTACATACCCTAGCAGAATTTGTGATTTTCTGGCCATTTGTTAGAGAATATGAATGATAACTCACAAACTTTTCTTTCACTCATGGTTAGTGGTTGGGTGATGCCATTTATTGTCAAACAACTGTGTTTACTCTTTTTAAATCATAATGACAACAGAAACTACCCAAATGACCCTGGTCAAAAGTTTACATACCCTGGAGATTTTGGCCTGGTAACATGCACACAAGTTGAAACAAACGGGTTTTAATGGCTACTAAAGGTAACCATCCTCACCTGTGATCTGTTTGCTTGTAATCAGTGTGTGTATAAAAGGTCAGTGAGTATCTGGACTCCTGAAAGACCCTTGCATCTTTCATCCAGTGCTGCACTGACGTGTCTGGATTCTGAGTCATAGGGAAAGCAAAAGAATTGTCAAAGGATCTGCGGGAAAAGGAAATTGAACTGTATAAAACAGGAAAGGGATATAAAAAGATATCCAAGCAATTGATTTAAAAAGAGTAAACACAGTTGTTTGACAATAAATGGCTTCACCCAACCACTAACCATGAGTGAAAGAAAAGTTTGTGAGTTATCATTCATATTCTCTGACAAATGGCCAGAAAATCACAAATTCTGCTGGGGTATGTAAACTTATGAGCACAACTGTGTGTGTATATATATATATATATATATATATATATATACACACACACACACACACACATATATATATATATATATACACTGCTCAAAAAAATAAAGGGAAGACTAAAATATCACATCCTAGATCTGAATGAATGAAATATTCTTATTAAATACTTTGTTCTTTACATAGTTGAATGTGCTGACAACAGAATCACACAAAAAATAAGAATTTACTTACCGATAATTCTATTTCTCGTAGTCCGTAGTGGATGCTGGGGACTCCGTCAGGACCATGGGGAATAGCGGCTCCGCAGGAGACAGGGCACAAAAGTAAAAGCTTTAGGATCAGGTGGTGTGCACTGGCTCCTCCCCCTATGACCCTCCTCCAAGCCTCAGTTAGGATACTGTGCCCGGACGAGCGTACACAATAAGGAAGGATTTTGAATCCCGGGTAAGACTCATACCAGCCACACCAATCACACTGTACAACCTGTGATCTGAACCCAGTTAACAGCATGATAACAGCGGAGCCTCTGAAAAGATGGCTCACAACAATAATAACACGATTTTTGTAACAATAACTATGTACAAGTATTGCAGACAATCCGCACTTGGGATGGGCGCCCAGCATCCACTACGGACTACGAGAAATAGAATTATCGGTAAGTAAATTCTTATTTTCTCTGACGTCCTAAGTGGATGCTGGGGACTCCGTCAGGACCATGGGGATTATACCAAAGCTCCCAAACGGGCGGGAGAGTGCGGATGACTCTGCAGCACCGAATGAGAGAACTCCAGGTCCTCCTCAGCCAGGGTATCAAATTTGTAGAATTTTTCAAACGTGTTTGCCCCTGACCAAGTAGCAGCTCGGCAAAGTTGTAAAGCCGAGACCCCTCGGGCAGCCGCCCAAGATGAGCCCACCTTCCTTGTGGAATGGGCATTTACATATTTTGGCTGTGGCAGGCCTGCCACAGAATGTGCAAGCTGAATTGTACTACACATCCAACCAGCAATCGTCTGCTTAGAAGCAAGAGCACCCAGTTTGTTGGGTGCATACAGGATAACAGCAAGTCAGTTTTCCTGACTCCAGCCGTCCTGGAAACCTATATTTTCAGGGCCCTGACAACATCTAGCAACTTGGAGTCCTCCAAGTCCCTAGTAGCCGCAGGTACCACAATAAGCTGGTTCAGGTGAAACGCTGACACCACCTTAGGGAGAAACTGGGGACGAGTCCGCAGCTCTGCCCTGTCCGAATGGACAATCAGATATGGGCTTTTGTGAGACAAAGCCGCCAATTCTGACACTCGCCTGGCCGAGGCCAGGGCCAACAGCATGGTCACTTTCCATGTGAGATATTTCAAATCCACAGATTTGAGCGGTTTAAACCAATGTGATTTGAGGAATCCCAGAACTACGTTGAGATCCCACAGTGCCACTGGAGGCACAAAAGGGGGTTGTATATGCAGTACTCCCTTGACAAACTTCTGGACTTCAGGAACTGAAGCCAATTCTTTCTGGAAGAAAATCGACAGGGCCGAAATTTGAACCTTAATGGACCCCAATTTGAGGCCCATAGACACTCCTGTTTGTAGGAAATGCAGGAATCGACCAAGTTGAAATTCCTCCGTGGGGGCCTTCCTGGCCTCACACCATGCAACATATTTTCGCCAAATGCGGTGATAATGTTGTGCGGTCACCTCCTTCCTGGCTCTGACCAGGGTAGGGATGACCTCTTCCGGAATGCCTTTTTCCCTTAGGATCCGGCGTTCAACCGCCATGCCGTCAAACGCAGCCGCGGTAAGTCTTGGAACAGACATGATCCTTGCTGAAGCAAGTCCCTTCTTAGTATCTCTTGAAGTTCCGGGTACCATCTTGGCCAATCCGGAGCCACGAGTATAGTTCTTACACTCTCCGTCTTATAATTCTCAGTACCTTGGGTATGAGAGGCAGAGGAGGGAACACATACACCGACTGGTACGCCCACGGTGTTACCAGAGCGTCCCAGCTATTGCCTGAGGGTCTCTTGACCTGGCGCAATACCTGTCCAGTTTTTTGTTCAGACGGGACGCCATCATGTCCACCTTTGGTCTTTCCCAACGGTTCACAATCATGTGGAAGACTTCCAGATGAAGTCCCCACTCTCCCGGGTGGAGGTCGTTCCTGCTGAGGAAGTCTGCTTCCCAGTTGTCCACTCCCGGAATGAACACCGTTGACAGTGTTATCACATGATTTTTCGCCCAGCGAAGAATCCTTGCTGCCATTGCCCTCCTGCTTCTTGTGCCGCCCTGTCTGTTTACGTGGGCGACTGCCGTGATGTTGTCCGACTGGATCAGCACCGGTTGACTTTGAAGCAGAGGTCTTCCTAGGCTCAGAGCATTGTAAATTGCCCTTAGCTCCAGTATATTTATGTGGAGAGAAGTCTCCAGACTTGACCACACTCCTTGGAAATTTCTTCCCTGTGTGACTGCTCCCCAGCCTCTCAGGCTGGCATCCGTGGTCACCAGAACCCAGTCCTGAATGCCGAATGTGCTGCCCTCTAGTAGATGAGCACTCTGCAGCCACCACAGAAGAGACACCCTTGTCCTTGGAGACAGGATTATCCGCTGATGCATCTGAAGATGCGATCCGGACCATTCGTCCAGCAGATCCCACTGAAAAATTCTTGCGTGAAATCTGCCAAATGGAATCGCTTCGTAAGAAGCCACCATTTTTCCCAGGACTCTTGTGCATTGATGCACTGACACTTGGCCTGGTTTTAGGAGGTTTCTGACTAGCTCGGATAACTCCCTGGCTTTCTCCTCCGGGAGAAACACCTTTTTCTGGACTGTGTCCAGAATCATCCCTAGGAACAGCAGACGTGTCGTCGGAAACAGCTGCGATTTTGGAATATTTAGAATCCACCCAATGCTGTCGTAGAACTACTTGAGATAGTGCTACTCCGACCTCCAACTGTTCTCTGGACCTTGCCCTTATCAGGAGATCGTTTAAGTAAGGGATAATTAAGACGCCTTTTCTTTGAAGAAGAATCATCATTTCGGCCATTACCTTGGTAAAGACCCGGGGTGCCGTGGATAATCCAAACGGCAGCGTCTGAAACTGATAGTGACAGTTCTGTACCACGAACCTGAGGTACCCTTGGTGAGAAGGGCAAATTGGGACATGGAGGTAAGCATCCTTGATGTCCAGGGACACCATATAGTCCCCTTCTTCCTGGTTCGCTATCACTGCTCTGAGTGACTCCATCTTGATTTGAACCTTTGTATGTAAGTGTTCAAAGATTTCAGATTTAGAATAGGTCTCACCGAGCCGTCTGGCTTCAGTACCACAATATAGTGTGGAATAATACCCCTTTCCTTGTTGTAGGAGGGGTACTTTGATTATCACCTGCTGGGAATACAGCTTGTGAATTGTTTCCAATACTGCCTCCCTGTCGGAGGGAGACGTTGGTAAAGCAGACTTCAGGAACCTGCGAGGGGGAGACGTCTCGAATTTCCAATCTGTACCCCTGGGATACTACTTGTAGGATCCAGGGGTCCACTTGCGAGTGAGCCCACTGCGCGCTGAAACTCTTGAGACGACCCCCCACCGCACCTGAGTCCGCTTGTACGGCCCCAGCGTCATGCTGAGGACTTGGCAGAAGCGGTGGAGGGCTTCTGTTCCTGAGAAGGGGCTGCCTGCTGCAGTCTTCTTCCCTTTCCTCTACCCCTGGGCAGATATGACTGGCCTTTTGCCCGCTTGCCCTTATGGGGACGAAAGGACTGAGGCTGAAAAGACGGTGTCTTTTTCTGCTGAGATGTGACTTGGGGTAAAAAAGGTGGATTTTCCAGCTGTTGCCGTGGCCACCAGGTCCGATGGACCAACCCCAAATAACTCCTCCCCTTTATACGGCAATACTTCCATGTGCCGTTTGGAATCTGCATCACCTGACCACTGTCGTGTCCATAAACATCTTCTGGCAGATATGGACATCGCACTTACTCTTGATGCCAGAGTGCAAATATCCCTCTGTGCATCTCGCATATATAGAAATGCATCCTTTAAATGCTCTATAGTCAATAAAATACTGTCCCTGTCAAGGGTATCAATATTTTCAGTCAGGGAATCCGACCAAGCCACCCCAGCGCTGCACATCCAGGCTGAGGCGATCGCTGGTCGCAGTATAACACCAGTATGTGTGTATATACTTTTTAGGATATTTTCCATCCTCCTATCAGCTGGCTCCTTGAGGGCGGCCGTATCTGGAGACGGTAACGCCACTTGTTTTGATAAGCGTGTGAGCGCCTTATCCACCCTAAGGGGTGTTTCCCAACGCGCCCTAACTTCTGGCGGGAAAGGGTATAACGCCAATAATTTTCTATCGGGGGAAACCCACGCATCATCACACACTTCATTTAATTTATCTGATTCAGGAAAAACTACAGGTAGTTTTTTCACACCCCACATAATACCCTTTTTTGTGGTACTTGTAGTATCAGAAATATGTAACACCTCCTTCATTGCCCTTAACATGTAACGTGTGGCCCTAATGGAAAATACGTTTGTTTCTTCACCGTCGACACTGGAGTCAGTGTCCGTGTCTGTGTCTGTGTCGACCGACTGAGGTAAATGGGCGTTTTAAAGCCCCTGACGGTGTTTGAGACGCCTGGACAGGTACTAATTGGTTTGCCGGCCTTCTCATGTCGTCAACCGACCTTGCAGCGTGTTGACATTATCACGTAATTCCCTAAATAAGCCATCCATTCCGGTGTCGACTCCCTAGAGAGTGACATCACCATTACAGGCAATTGCTCCTCCTCCTCACCAACATCGTCCTCATACATGTCGACACACACGTACCGACACACAGCACACACACAGGGAATGCTCTGATAGAGGACAGGACCCCACTAGCCCTTTGGGGAGACAGAGGGAGAGTTTGCCAGCACACACCAAAACGCTATAATTATACAGGGACAACCTTATATAAGTGTTTTCCCTTATAGCATCTTAATATATAATAATATTGCCAAATAAGTGCCCCCCCTCTCTGTTTTAACCCTGTTTCTGTAGTGCAGTGCAGGGGAGAGCCTGGGAGCCTTCCTAGCAGCGGAGCTGTGTAGGAAAATGGCGCTGTGTGCTGAGGAGAATAGGCCCCGCCCCCTTTTCGGCGGGCTTCTTCTCCCGTTTTTCTGACAACCTGGCAGGGGTTAAATACATCCATATAGCCCCAGAGGCTATATGTGATGTATTTTTAGCCAGCATAGGTACTTTCATTGCTGCCCAGGGCGCCCCCCCCAGCGCCCTGCACCCTCAGTGACCGTTGGTGTGAAGTGTGCAGAGAGCAATGGCGCACAGCTGCCGTGCTGTGCGCTACCTTAAGAAGACTGGGAAGTCTTCAGCCGCCGATTTCTGGACCTCTTCTCTCTTCAGCATCTGCAAGGGGGTCGGCGGCGCGGCTCCGGTGACCCATCCAGGCTGTACCTGTGATCGTCCCTCTGGAGCTAGTGTCCAGTAGCCTAAGAAGCCAATCCATCCTGCACGCAGGTGAGTTCACTTCTTCTCCCCTAAGTCCCTCGTTGCAGTGAGCCTGTTGCCAGCAGGACTCACTGAAAATAAAAAACCTAACAAAACTTTTACTCTAAGCAGCTCTTTAGGAGAGCCACCTAGATTGCACCCTTCTCGGCCAGGCACAAAAACCTAACTGAGGCTTGGAGGAGGGTCATAGGGGGAGGAGCCAGTGCACACCACCTGATCCTAAAGCTTTTACTTTTGTGCCCTGTCTCCTGCGGAGCCGCTATTCCCCATGGTCCTGACGGAGTCCCCAGCATCCACTTAGGACGTCAGAGAAATGATCAATGGCAATCAAATTAATTAACCCATGGGGGTCTGGATTTGGAGTCACACTCAAAATTAAAGTGGAAAAACACACTACAGGCTGATCCAACTTTGATGTAATGTCCTTAAAACAAGTCAAAATGAGGCTCAGTAGTGTGTGTGGCCTCCACGTGCCTGTATGACCTCCCTACAACGCCTGGGCATGCTCCTGATGAGGTGGCGGATGGTCTCCTGAGGGATCTCCTCCCAGACCTGGACTAAAGCATCCGCCAACTCCTGGGCAGTCTGTGGTGCAACGTGGCGTTGGTGGATGGAGCGAGACATGATGTCCCAGATGTGCTCAATTGGATTCAGGTCTGGGGAACGGGCGGGCCAGTCCACAGCATCAATACCTTCGTATTGCAGGAACAGCTGACACACTCCAGCCACATGAGGTCTAGCATTGTCTTGCATTAGGAGGAACCCAGGGCCAACCGCACCAGCATATGGTCTCACAAGGGGTCTGAGGATCTCTTCTCTGTACCTAATGTCAGTGTTAGGATCTCCTGCTCTGTGCTGCCACGTCGCCATGGCGACCGGGAGGCAAGTGTTAGCGAAGTAACCTGAGCGCAGCTGATACTCCGGTCCGGGTTTTTACTGTGTAGTGGTTACAGGCTCTGTGCACGGCAGGGAATCCGGCGCTGGTTTTGTGCTCACAGTCTGTGAGGTCTGAGTGGGGCGTGGACAGCACCTGCTATATAAACCATCCTCTCAGGCTAGGCAAATGCTGCTGAATCTTTGTTTGTTAGTCAGTTCCAGAGAGTTAGCTAGTACTGTGTGACTTTGTATTTACTTGTTGCTTAGTGCGAATAGGCCTTGGGATTCGGTACTTCATTCTGCCAATCCGGACCTAGCAGTAAGACTGGAGTCAGTTGTTTGACCTGCTGGGGTTCTTTTGCTATTCTGTGAACCCAGCAGGTTTGCGGCTGTACTCTCAGACCTGCTTGCTTAATCCTCCCTCACTGTGCAGGGAGTCCAGGTGTCAGTTTAGTGGCAGTAAGCTGAACCTGTGCCCTGCAAGTGGGGGTTAGGATTGTGGATACTCTCCTTGTGTCTATATTTCTATCTCTGACCAAGGAGTTTATTCCCACACCCGTTGGTAACCCTTTGGGGTTTTTTCTGTTGCTCTTAGCAACATCATTTCAGGTGCTCCACATGTGAAATCACTACACATCGCTTCATTGTCCGCTCTATTCCATCTGAGCATTCCTGACACTAGGGAGACACCCAATTCCTGAGCCTTTGGGCTTCTCCGTTCACTTTGTGTTTATTAGTTATTCCATCACCCCCTGTGTATGTTATGTTATACTGTCTGTGAGTTCGTTTGCTTCGCTTCCCTCTCTGTTCATACACCGGTATACTCCTGTTAGCACTGGTGTGCGTAACAGTCAGTCAGGCTTCCTCTGGCGAGCACATGGAGGGCTGTGCGGCCCCCCAAAGAAATGCCACCCCACACCATTACTGACCCACTGCCAAACCGGTCATGCTGGAGGATGTTGCAGGCAGCAGAACGTTCTCCTTGGCATCTCCAGACTCTGTCACCTCTATCACGTGCTCAGTGAGAACCTGCTTTCATCTGTGAAGAGCACAGGGCGCCAGTGAATTTGCCAATCTTGGTGTTCTCTGGCAAATGCCAAACGTCCTGCACGGTGTTGGGCTGTAAGCACAACCCCCACCTGTGGACGTCGGGCCCTCATACCACCCTCATGGAGTCTGTTTCTGATCGTCTGAGTAGACACATGCACATTTGTGGCTTGCTGGAGGTCATTTTGCAGGGCTCTGGCAGTGCTCCTCCTGTTCCTCCTTGCACAAATGCGGAGGTAGCGGTCCTGCTGCTGGGTTGTTGCCCTCCTACGGCCTCCTCCACGTCTCCTGATGTACTGGCCTGTCTCCTGGTAGCGCCTCCATGCTCTGGACACTACGCTGACAGACACAGCAAACCTTCTTGCCACAGCTCACATTGATGTGCCATCCTGGATGAGCTGCACTACCTGAGCCACTTGTGTGGGTTGTAGGGAGGTCATACAGGCACGTGGAGGCCACACACACTACTGAGCCTCATTTTTACTTGTTTTAAGGACATTACATCAAAGTTGGATCAGCCTGTAGTGTGTTTTTCCACTTTAATTTTGAGTGTGACTCCAAATCCAGACCTCCATGGGTTAATAAATTTGATTTCCACTGATAATATTTGTGTGATTTTGTTGTCAGCACATTCAACTATGTAAAGAACAAAGTATTTAATAAGAATATTTCATTCATTAAGATTTAGGATGTGCTATTTTAGTGTTCACTTTATTTTTTTGAGCAGTGTATATATATATATATATATATATATATATATATATATATATATATATATAGACACACCCACACATTCCTATATCATAAATAAATTTCCCCTATTTAATGCCTACTGACAATCAGAATGTCACCCAATTTTGTAAGGAGAATAACTAAAGAAGAATTTAGTGCAATAAAAAAAAAATCGCCAATAGCAGGAATATGGGGCTTTACAATGTGAGAATAGCGTGAAAATGGACAAATGTTTTATTTCTGTGTTCTCATTACTGTAACGCCACAAAGGAACGCATTCATTAGTCTATTCTTGTTACCCATTTGTATGTCAATGTCCACTCTATTCTCACATTGTACATGTTCCCCCTATAGGTGACTGATTGTACTACAAAACAAATCTAAAGTCTGCACCAAATTTGTGACATTTTTAATCCTTCTCTATAATATATAAGATAAGTTTCAACGAGTCCTATTTCGGTGCCTTAATTTACTAGTTTCTATGTGATAATTGGGTGCACTGACGAAGTCACGCTGACGACGAAACGCGTTTATGTAGACCTGAAGATACTTACGACGTCACGGTGATGTCACAGACCCGGAAGTTCGAGCACAGTGCACCAAACGGGAGCTGATAGGAGCAGGGCACTCCTAAGCGACCAGCTCTACCAGTGATTGTGATACAATATGCGCTGTGTGTGATATTTATTGATATCACATCAATCTATGTGAGTTTATTTTAACCCGTTTGAAGTAAATTATCTTTTAAACATACTACACTAGCGTGAGCGGATGTAGTTAATATCCCGGGAGTCAGAATACCGACGCCGGGATCCCGACCGCCGAGAATGCCGACAGCTGCGCCAGGGCTATTCCCACTCGTGGGTGTCCACGACACTCATAGACTGGGAATAGAACCTGTGGCGAGTGCAGGGAGTCCGCAGGGGGCTTTCTAGCACTCGCTTCACTGCTGGCATTCTAGCGGCCGGGATCCCGGCGTCAGTATTCTGACTGCCGGGAACCCAGCCGCCGGGATTCTATACCCAACCCATATATATATATATATATATATATATATATATATATATATATACACACACACACACACACACACACACACACACATAAATATATATATATATATATACATACATACATACACACATAAATATATATATATATATATATATACACACACACACACACACACATACACACACACATAAATATATATATATATATACATACACACACACAAATATATATATATAACACACACACACACATAAATATATACACACACACACACACACACACACACATAAATATATATATATATTTATAAAATAAGGGGGAATAGGGGTCCAAGCGACCAATGATGTTTTGATAAAATATTTAAGTAGAAAACAATTTCTTATGGTATAAAATAAGGCTAGGAAAGGTGGCTTAGTATTAAAAATATTTATACAAAAGATTTATTATAAAAAAATACACATAAAAAAATGAATACACATAAAAAGTTTTTTCCTAGTCATTAAATAAGACAATAATCTTTGGTAAAACTAGGAAAAGAGCATACAAAAACAGGCCCGATTTTTTTTTTTTACAGGCTATCCTCATTGATCGCCTGTAAAAAAAAAATGCCCTTTCTCCCGAAAAGACACAGGTTCAGTGAAGCCTGTGTGTTTTCAGTAGAAACAGTACTGTTTTCGCACGGAAACTGAGCTGTTTTTGCAGCGTCCCATGCCCGCTGCAGCAGGCTGGGACTGAAGGCATCGGGAAGCTGTCCTCGACGCGGTGACCCCCGGCGGAGAAGTTGGGGCAGCCACATGACCGCATCCCCCCTCTCCTCCACCCCCGGCAGCAGTCATATGACGGGGGAGCGGCCAAGTGACCGGGGGAGCCGGAGGAGCAAAGCTGCAACGGGCGCTGTCAGGAGCCGGCACGCGGTGCAGCTTCAGGTAACCCCCGATAAGCCACCGCTCGTGCTGGCTTATCGGGGGTAATAGGACAACCCCCGGCGGGACAATTAGCCCGGGTAAATTACCGGGGCTAATTGGCTATCCCCCTTAAAAACAGATCGTTTTTTAGCATAAAAGAATTAGTTTATCTTTGTGTGGAGAGTCAAATGAGGGAACATCCAACGCGTTTCGTCCACCAGACTTTATCAAGGGGTGACTGTCAAGTGAGCAAGATTCATATTTATACCTAGTGGTGTTCAAGATACAGGAAATTATCTAATTTCCTGTTATAAATGTACCTATTAAGTAACCATCATTTCTGAGATCAGGTCAAAGTAGTCTATTTAATTAGAGTACAAGAAGCTATAGTCCAAAGATATTGCAAAAACGAACAGTGGAACAAAAGAAAATAGTCCAAACAAATTAATTATCTAATTGATAGTACTTCCGCCCCACATAGATAGATGGATAGATAGATAGACAGATAGATAGATAGATAGATAGATAGATAGATAGATAGATACAAGATAGAATTTTTTTCCATCATTGTGAATGAAGCGTCTCATACATGGGAGTGACATGGGAGTACCGTGTATCATTTTGCTCAGGAAAAGGAACCATACGACACCCGGATGGCTTTATTACATTGGCCTTGATCAGTGTTATGTAAATGCCTGCCATACAATGAGGAACCATCGCCTTGGCTGGCAACAGAACATCTCTGAGGCTTCGGAGTGATGGGGTCTGCCCGCGGCAGGGTGTAACAAGCCGTCTAGGTGTGAGACAATGTTTCTCTGCTTCTCACACATTGCAGCAATAGATGCGGAGCCCTGCAGCCTGGATCTTGGCTGTATTCCTGCTCATGGCTGAGAGGGGCTTGTGTATAATGTCACTGGGAGACATTTACATAATTAGGATTGTGCCTATATATGGAGAAGTAAGCATGGGCTCATTTCTCTTGCAAAACCAACAGCGAGATATAGAGCAATAAAACACAGCTTGTTTAAACCGTCACTGGGAAGACTCAAGAGCACAGTTGTACTTTTTCCGGCACAAACATACCCAGGTCTGACCCCAGCATCCGATATAACACACACTGGTGACAAAGCTGCTACATCACAGAGCGAACTGTGAGCAACATGCTGACTGGATGTGACAGGGAGCTTACACTGCAATAATCTCTATATCCGTAACAGACACATTTATACACCGCAAACAAATCAGATGCAGCTAATGAGGAAGCTGCTAGATGTGATGCACAGCAGCCGCAGGGACCGGAGCAAAGCACCAACATGAGCAGAGGAGACGGGATTACCAGGATGAGCTAAATCATCTCAAGGGAAAGATAATTACCAGCTAAGCTCATGTCTCTACACACGCTACATATTCCCTGTATTGTGTGTTGTATGAGGCCCACAACAGCGTCCCTACACAGTACACACTGCTCCCCATAACACGCACAACACTGTGTATACATTATGCACCAACAAGCTGCTTGCTTTCAGATGCCATGTTTGTCTCAACTCTTTATAGCTTTATGTATCGACATTGTCTCCCTGGCCTCTACCCCTCCTCATTCTTTCCAAGCTCTCTCAAGCCTCTACCCTGAACTGCCTCCTAAACCCCCCACAGCTCTCTCCAGCTGCCTCTTCTCCCTGGCCTCTACCCTACATTCCCTTCTCATCCTCTCCCTGGCCTCTACCTTGCACTGCCTCCTAAACCTCTCACAGCTCTCTCCAGCTGCCTCTTCTCCCTGGCCTCTACCCTACATTCCCTTCTCATCCTCTCCCTGGCCTCTACCTTGCACTGCCTCCTAAACCTATCACAGCTCTCTCCAGCTGCCTCTTCTCCCTGGCCTCTACCCTACATTCCCTTCTCATCCTCTCCCTGGCCTCTACCTTGCACTGCCTCCTAAACCTATCACAGCTCTCTCCAGCTGCCTCTTCTATCTGGCCTCTATCCTGCACCCCCTACTCATCCTCTCCCTGGCCTCTACCCTGCACTCCCTTCTCATCCTCTCCCATCTTCTCCCTGGCCTCTACCCTGCACTGCCTCCTCATCCTCTCCCAGCTCTCTCCAGCTTCCTCTTCTCCATGGCCTCTACCCAGCACTCCCTTCTCATCTTCTCCCTGGCCTCTACCCTGCACTGCCTCCTCATCTTCTCCCAGCTCTCTCCAGTTTCCTCTTCTCCCTGGCCTCTACCCTACATTCTCTTCTCAGCTTCTCCCAGCTCTCTCCAGCTGCCTCTTCTCACTGACCTTTACCCTGCTCCCCTTACTCATCCTCTCCCAGCTCTTTCCAGCTTCCTCTTCTCCCTGGCCTCTACCCTGCACTCCAACTTCTCCCCAGCTTGCTCTTCTCTCCCGTCTCTAACCTGCACTCCCTCCTTATCCTCTCCCAGCTCTTTCCAGCTTCTTCTCCTCCACAGTCTCTACCCTACACTCCATCCTCATACTCTCTTACCAGCTTCCTCATCAACTCGGCCTCAATATTCACCCATTCATGGGAATACATAAATTCAAAAATTACAACTTACCCCTTATGTGTCCCGCACCATCTCTCCACAAGCTTCCATAAAGTGAATGGCTGTCAGCACTCTGATTGGTGAATAGCTCCGGCCATCCACCAATTAGCATGCTGGCTGAAGGCTGGGAGGCAGGTACAGAATGCTGCCTGGCTGCTCTGATTGTAATTCACAATCAGAGTGTCTGATCAGAATTCTCCACCTGTCTCCCAAGAAGCTCCGGAGGCACCAGCTCAACCCTGCTCACAGGCCCCTAGAATCATGGGACCCTGGGCAGCTGCCCAGCATGTCCATATATGAAGATGGCCCTGCGTCTGACCTCTATGCTGTACTCTCTCATAATCCTCTTCCAGCTCTACTCTACATATCCTCCTTATCCTCTTCCAGCTCTATAGCATCTTGTTCTCTGCAGCCTCCAACTTTCCTTCATCCTCATCCCTTCACATCTTTCTCCAACTTCCTTTTCCTGCCAGCTTCTAACCTGCATTCTCTTCTTTTAAAGTTCTCTTCAGGTTATTTTTTTAATAAGGGTTTTGTCCTGTCACCCTCTTCCTCTTCTCCTCAACTTCTTTCTCCCTCCAGCCTCTACCCTGAATGCCCTCCTTCTCCCTTCCCATATTTTTAGTTCCCTCTTCCCCTGCCTCTGCCCTCCACATCTACCTTACCCTCTACCAGCTCACTCTAGCTTCCGCATCCCACCAGCCACTAGCTTTAATAGATTTGTCTTCCCTCCGCACTCTCTCCTGCACTCCTGCCCAAGCCCTCACGCTTCTCTCTAGTATTCTCCTCTCTCCCAACCTCTAGCACGTTAACAATAACTATAATAATATTAATAATAACATATGAAAACTGGCTTAAATGCTAAAACCACAAATTAAATGGCTACATCATAGCTGCCTACTCTAATTTACATGTAGAGGGGCCGGATCGTCTCACCTCTTTCCCCAGGAAGTGGTGCAGCATAGGAAGCACTGGCGTTTTTATAATGGGTGCAGTGTGTGCCGTTCACACGGGCCCCTGAATCCAGAGGGGGCCCCCACCGTACACGCTGCACCCATTTTCTAAATACTCACCCCTCCGGAGTCCCGCGGCAATGTCCATGGCGGTATTAAAACTCTGTGAAAATGTCCCAGCGCCCATTTTCACGGAGTTCTGCGCATGCGCAGTAGAGAAATCTCAGGGAAAATGGCAGCGGCGCTATTTTCCCGGAGATCTGCGCATGCGCAGTAGAGTCTGAGCGCTCTAGTGCTCAGATTCTCAGCGCTACCGGCAGAGAGGAGGGGGCCCGAACGGAGAAACCTGCACCTAGGCCTCCTCCTCTCTTAAAGCTCCCCTGATAGGAAGAGTTAGCCATCCTCCAAGGAGTCGGTGGGGACTCCCTACAATATGTCAGAAAGTATGAACCACATGCTACAGAAGGTCAAGAACTGACAGAGCCTGAGCACAGTGTCTATTCTGTTTCCTGTTCTCAACCCAAGGACAGTAGCTGCAATAAACAGTAACAGAGACAGAGGGGATCTAGGTGCGTGTTTATGAATAGGGATCGATGATACCTGTATGTTGGTGAATTGGCACTGCTTTAGCAGAGGAGATCGTTCTTGCAGCATAAAATACAACTGCATCTCTGTACCTGGGGGGTGATTCCGAGTTGTTCGCTCGTTAGTTTTTTTCGCAACGGAGCGATTAGTCGCAAACTGCGCATGCGCAATGTTCGCAGTGCGCCTGCGCCAAGTAAATTAGCTCAAAAGTTTGGTATTTTACTCACGGCGTTACGAAGATTTTTCATCGTTCTGGAGATCGGAGTGTGATTGACAGGAAGTGGGTGTTTCTGGGCGGAAACTGGCCGTTTTATGGGAGTGTGCGGAAAAATGCTGGCGTTTCTGGGAAAAACGCGGGAGTGTCTGAAGAAACGGGGGAGTGTCTGGGCGAACGCTGGGTGTGTTTGTGACGTCAAACCAGGAACGAAACTGACTGAACTGATCGTACTGGCAGAGTAAGTCTCGAGCTACTCAGAAACTGCTAAGAAATGTCTATTCGCAATTCTGCTAATCTTTCGTTGGCAATTCTGCTATGCTAAGATACACTCCCAGAGGGCAGTCTGCAATACAAGGTGCTTCATCTAAAGCCGACTGCAACATTCACAGCCTGAAACTATCATAAGTCTCAGTCTGGAAGCAAGAAGGCAAATGAGTGTATTCCAGTATCTCAGCCACCTTGATATGAATAATACATGTCATGGCATACACTAGTTCTGCTCTGACACCCTGCCAGTCTCATGTGACTATTTACATTTACTATAAATATAACTTATCAGGAAATGAACATCCGCTAATTCTGTTCCTCTTTAATTAAATGTAATAATTGGCAGAAAAATACCCAGTATGCCAAGCCCAGCATTTCAGCTACAAAATCTGCCACTCACGTCTGTGGCGCGTTGGTACTTGGCAGCCGTACAGACTGGAATGCAGTTCCAAGATAGCTGTCCTCAGGAGAGAGACACTGTGCTTTATTGAAGACACTTTGTAAGGTCATGAAATATATATTTTATCCAGGCAGTGCCATCCCTGCTTCTCTAATTCCATACAAAAAGAGATAACCCTCCAGACAACGAGCCGAAAGCTTCCTTGTTCCTAAGTGGACAACAGATAAGGTGGGTACACAGTAGGTGATGTGCTCTACGAGCGACGTCGCCTAGTGTTTCCTTCCCAGTCGGCGGACGGGCATACACACTGAGCGAAATGACGCCCATAACGTTTAGTGACATCACACCGAGACCGGGCCGTGCATGTAGTTTTTGGACGACAGTCCAAATTAAGCGGCATGCACGGCCGACAGTGAGGAACGTTAACGACCAGCGAGGCTGCGCATCGCTCAGCGATGGTGGCATACATACTGGCTGTGACAGGACGGTACCCTACGGAAGCACTCGCCGCTTGCCGCGTCCCGTCGACTGCGCACAGAATGGAAAGTCAAGCCACACGAGGCCTGACCACATAGGGGATTCCCGCTTACCGTCAGTAACCGCCTGTTACTGACTCCACCCACTGCGTTGTGGGCGGGTTCTTGCTGCCACCACCAAACTCCTAACCTGCCGTGGCGTTTGGAACCACGGTTCTGCTCTGTATGTGCCGACGCACTGCCTTACCACAGCTGTGTGGTGCTGACGAATCCCCACTAGCCACTTGCTAGGCCTCTACCGGTAGCTGGCGGAAGGCGGAGCTTGGAGACGTTAGGTGCTTCCCTGGACAGCCGGAGGACGGGGCTAGGTTTGGCCTAACCCTGTTGGTCACAAGATGAAGCAATCTTCTTGAGGCAATGATGTTTATTTGCTCAAATATAGTTCTAAAGAGAACTCTTCCCTATTGCTAGGGGCAACAGCATACAGCAAGATGTTCCAGCAGAATAAGATGGTATAACTACAACTCTGGAGGCACGCAGGTCTCCTTTTTATGTCAGTTTTCCACACAGTACCACAGGGGGGTAAGCCCTCCCTGTCTTCTCCAACCAATCAGGTTATTTTAGAAAATACCAATAAATTACATTTTACAAGGATATAAGTGCAATAAAACAATATCCTCCTTCCTGTCACCCAGACAACGTTTGGTATCAGATTAACATTCACTATTGATAAATTTATCACATATCTTCAAAATACAGATGTTTCTGGTCATTCACATCTCCAGGCAATCCCAGTGTTTAAGATTACAACAGGAATGGCTACAATACAAACAAACAGTCTTCCTTCCTTTATCTTCCATTCAGGGATCGTATATCAAATCCAAGCCCATAAACCCAATGATTAGCATCTCTCTCTAAGGAACTTACACATCAAAAGGTATTGTCCTTCACACCTCTCTGATAGAACAGGGCCATTAGCATGCCACTTCCTATTTCCAGAGGATAAGAGATGCGTATTCAGACATCTATAGTAACTGCATTTTTCCTTTAAATATACACCAAGCCTGTCTTGAATATAAAATAGGTACAGTTAAACATGCATTCCTGCAATAGTGCACAGAGCACTACATATGACATGTTAAAAGTAAAACACATGATTCAACAAACTTTTAAACAGTCCGCAACATGGCGCTGGGCACGAGGGTTAACCCCTTCAGTGCCGCAGACGCCATTACACGTGTGGCTGGCTAGTCTCTCCGGCCACACTGGCCAATAAAGTAAATGACGTCGCTCAGGAAGGGTGAAAATGATTCAACCTTGTTTACGTTCTCAGCAAGTGTGTATGCACCTATAGACTGCTAGGTTGTGTCTCAGGTACGGACTGGGCTGAGCACCCCCCAGTAGTGCTTTATCCTGCCCTGACAGGGGTATGCCATGCCAATGACTACACACAACTGGGGGGCGGGGATGGTCGCATTATCCTCCAATAACACTTAAGATGGGTACACACTACAACGATGGGTGTCATTCCGACCCGTTCACACGCACCGGTTCTACGCTGCGGTGCGAACGGGTCGGAAATGCCCATGCGCGGCGGACACATTGCGCATGCACGGTGTTGCCTGGCGACGACGACGCCAGCGAGAAATGTGATCACAGCGGCGATCGCAAGAAGACGGACAGGCTAGAGGCGTTCCGGGGTGGATACTCACTGTTTTCCAGGCGTGGTGAGTCCAACGCAGGCGTGACGAGGCGTTTGGAGGGCGGATGACTGACGTCAGGACCGGGACCTTCATCGCTGGTTCTGTCGCCCTGGGTGAGTAACTGCAGCCTGGTCTTGTTTTACGTGAAACCTTTTTAGCATAGCAGGGCTGCACAAACGATCGCAGCCCTGCTACAATACACTCCCCCATAGGCGGAGTCAGGTTGATTGCACGAGCAGGAAAAAGTTGCTACGTGCGATCAACTCGGAATGACCCCCCATGTCGGGACAATGGGGGTCATTCCGAGTTGATCGCTCGCTAGCAACTTTTTGCAGTGCTGCGATCAGGTTAAATCTCGGCAAAACTGCACATGCGTATGCACCGCAATGCGCAGGCGCGTCCTACAGGTACAAAGAGGATCGGTGCTGGGCGATGGATTTAACGAAGAATCCATTCGCACAGCCGATCGCAAGGTGATTGACAGAAAGAGCGTGTTTGTGGGTGTCAATAGACCGTTTTCTGGGAGTGTTTGGGAAAACGCAAGCGTGTCCATGCGTTTGCAGGGCGGGTGTGTGACGTCAATTCCGGGACCAAAATGACTGAAGTGATCGCAGCGGCTGAGTATGTCCAGAGCTACTCAGAAACTGCAAAAAACTTTTTTGTGCAGTCGGCTGCAAAAGCGTTCGCACACTTGCAAAGCGAAAATACACTCCCCCATAGGCGGCAACTATCTGATCGCAGCACTGCAAAAAGTTGCTAGCGAGTGATCAACTCGGAATGAGGGCCAATATGCCGTTTCGTAACGACATATTACCTACATCGCTCAGTGTGTATGGAGGATTGCGCGCTACCGTGGACGCTAGCGATGGACACCCGGTTCTATCTTCTGCGCATAGAACCAAGCACTGACATCCTGTATTATGCAAATTAAGGACGGACCATGTTTGTTCTGACCTTCATTAGCATCGCCCTATTGGGTGGTCTTCAGTATGCCGACTGTATGCTGGTCGCCGGGAGCCCAGCCGCCGGCATACCATACTACACTCGCCCCAGTGTGTACACACGATCTAGGGCTGACGGGATTCGTTCTGACGTCGGAATGAATCCCCGTCGCTCTAGTGTCTACCCACTTTTAAGTTATATATAATTGAGGTTTCTAATCTTACTAGAATCAGGCACCAGTATGAGGTGTATCTTGGGTTGCTATAAATTGATACTTCTTTATTAATATTAGGATCTAAGTCAATTCATTCAATGTGAGAATAAAAAAATATAAATTTTCTTGTTAATTCATTTTTTTTCTAAAAAAAAATTTTTTTTTATTTTTATGAATGTATCCTACACAAGCCAAAACCGCAGTGTAAAGACACGTGCCTCATGACCTATAGCCAATCAGGACAAAACTTTCTCATTGGCTATTCGGTTCGGGCAACTTCATTGCAGCTTCTAAATGTACCAGCACTTGTCGCTCAGATGGGGTATTTTTATTTTTGGCTACTGACAACATAAATATTCCATCTAGACTGAGGAGACTAATATAGTGGTAGAGAGGGATTTGAAGGTGTGTGTTCATTTCAATTAATATATAACAACACGTGCAGGGTCATAACCGGAACTTTGGGGGCCCCATAGCATAATTTTGAAGGGACCCCATCCCGATGCTTCTAGAGAGACACCTCTCCGCAGCAGTTGTTCATTTTATGCCACATAATAGTTCATTTTCTGAACCATAGTAGTGTCCATCTCACATTATGTCACACTGTAAGGCTGCCAGTACGCAATGCAACACAGCATCCCCAATTCACATTGGGGGACATTCCAACCCGATCGCTCGCTGCAGTTTGTCGCAGGGCAGCGATCGGGCCGGAACTATGCATGCGGCAGCGCCGCAGTGCGCCGGCGCATGCCAGTCATCGGTGCCCAGCAATCGCCTCTGAGACAGAGGCGGTCGCTAGGCAGGAGGGGGCAGAATGGCAGCGTTCAGCCACCGTTTAGGGGGAGCGTTCCAGCCAGCGCTCGCGTGGCCGGACCGTTGGGGGGGGGGGGGCGGGCCACGGTGGCTGCGTGACGTGTCACGCAGCTGCTGCAGCCAGTGGGAGCGACGAGTAACTACCGGACAGCTGCAGGAGCTGTGCTGGCCGGGAGTTACTCCTCAAATACAAAGGCATTGCTGCTGAATAGACCCCCATAGTGTCTCCGGTTCATATTATGCCACATTTACAGAGCCCCCAGATCATTATGTAACATTATAATGCCCTCCAGCTCATTTTATACCACATTACAATGAGCAGGTCCAGAAGCATACCTACAGTAGATATATTGCAGACCCCAAGGCATAAGTTCGTGTGGGCACCTATGTATGGGTTGGGGTCGGGAGACGGCCGGTCACCATACTGACAGCGTGATCCCAGCTTGTAGATGTTCGGTGGGGGAGTGAGCGCTACGAAGCCCACTGTGGGCTGTGCTCGTCACAGGTTCTATTTCCACTCGCCGGATGGACACCCACGAGTGGGAATAGTCCCTGTTAGCCGGCCTGCCTGGATTGTGAGGATGCGGGATGCAGGCGTTGGTATTGTGACATATGGGCGCCGATACCGCTTCTCCCCCATGTAGTACACTGGCGGAGTGTGCACAGTAACAGATAGCAGGCCGATATGAGGAGGCAATGTATAAATGGTCAAGATCGCTGACCATTCTGACACCTGCAGCTGTCAAATTCGACAGCTGTAGGTGGCGATGCCCTATCTCTGGAGCAAGGACAGAGCTGTCCCTGGCTGTGTCGGGTGCCGGCCTGGACTGCGTGAGTTGCGAAGGGGGAGGGGGGGAGCTTCGGCAGACAGGATGTTCATACGTCCTATTGATGTCCCTTCCTGCTTTGCCTCAGTTATGATCCGTGTTGCTATAATACATTTACCCAGATGAGATACTGATGACATGTCAATGTGACCCAACGGTGATATACCTTCTCCTGGCGGCATCGGCGCCATCTATCCCGGTGGTAATGTGTCACTTACAGCAGAATTATCTGACGGAGCGGTGTTCTGGTGAATAATCCTGCCCTATCCCTTCCCCTAGTGCCTAATCCCCCCTACCCCCACCCCCATAGCCAATCCTATTCCCTAGTGCCAAACCCTCCCATCCCACAGCATAACCATAATGTCGACGTTAAAACTGACGACACGGTGTTGCAGACATTACGAACGTCGTAATCGTTATTGTCGACTAAATGACAGCATCCCATGATTACCACCATCAGGCAACAAAGCTGCGTATGTTCAACTTCAGAGCTAGCAGGGCATGCTGAGCCTTGTAGTCCCACAAGAGCAGGCAGGAAAGCCGCAGGTCTGTGTTTTGCACATGGTGCGCGCTCTGCAATATATGTCACAGCAGAGTTCCCGGGATTGATAGGTGTCTGTCTCTGAGCCGACGGTAATTGGAACAAATGACATCGAAGGTTTATGATGATTCCCTCCCTGGTGCCAGAGCGGGGCTTGCGTTAATCTGGAAATCACAACATGTATTACTTAGCCCGATTTGGAAGATTTAGCAGATAAATGTAATCCACATCCCCTTGGGGACATGCAGAGAGAGCGATCGGCACGTTATTTCCTGGGGGAGGTGATCTGCTACTTTGTGACTCATTCTTAGTATGGACGCTGTTACATCTCAGTAACTAAGTCATGCTGAGCCCCCGGGGATCACACGTTACACAATACAGACAATAGTGATATAATAGAGGAGGCCATCGCAGCGGCTCTCATGAGATAGCTCCACCATGTATGGGGAAGCTAGTTACTGCGTAGAGAGCGGCGGTAGCTGTATCACGGGTGTCCTCCTATGTCCCCTCAGGAGCAGATCTTACTTTTGTAAGTAGGCGCTGCAGATCCCAAGCGCATATATATGCTGCATGGAATAATCAGTAGCGGATCTTGCCACAGGCAAGCAGGACTTTTGACCGGGGCGCCGCCTTCCGGAGGACGCCGGCGCCATCCGGAGGGCGCCGCACCATGGCAAGATCCGCTACTGTGCCCCCCCGCCCGCTGTGTCCCCCACTGGTACCCCGCTGTGAAGGAGAGGACCTTTGCTGTGCGGTGCGCGATAACGTCATCGCGCATCGCACAGCATTGTGGGACTGGCACAGACGCTAGGAGTCATAATTGACCTCTAGTGTCTATGCTGTGCGTCAGGACGTCTCTCGCATAGATCCGAGGAGAGGAGCGGCGCCGGCAGAGGTCTGCAGCGGTCGGGAATCAGGAGTGGGGATAGTAAGTATTAATTTTTTTTCTCTCTCATTCAGCGGCGCTACTCTACAGGGGGCACAAATGGGGGTGTAACTGACCACGCCCCTGTATGAAGCCACGCCCCTATTTTTGCCCAGGGCGCCACAACGGTTAGAACCGGCCCTGGGAATAATAATGCGCATGTCAAACCTGCCGCTCGGTGAAACATGAACTAGCAAATTCGTGAAACGTGAACTAGTCAGTGACCTTCTCTTGCAGGGACGGCTCACAAGGATCTGGTGGATTTCCACACAGCGCACATGTGGCTAATCAGACTATCCCACACAGACGGAGATCGCTAGTGCATATGGACTGATCCGTCCGTTGACCACACTATCCGTTAAATGGGTGGCGAGTGTGCGGCGACCTTACTCATGGATCTGTTGCACCTAGCAGGAAAGTTGTGAACATGTAGACTAACATTCAAGCTAATCCAAGCACGCAGACAGAGGTGAAGCGCCCGTTGTAGCCTGACACTGTAACTGTAGAAGGTGCAGATATTTCTTTTACAGCTGTGGATGGTTAAGTATCAGGCCGGGCAGACTTCCACGTGCAGGGGGAGAGGTATCTTTTCTCATCCCTCTCCTGCATCTCTCCCAGCACAGGGAGCAGATCTTGGTAGCAAAAGAAGATTGAATAGATTTTCTCTACTTGTCGAAACATCTGATATAGTTTTTATTCTTATAGGTGAGCAAAAATGTGATGTTACGGGATACTGATTAATGGATAGGTTGCATTGTCAGTGATGTCATTGGCTCCTAGTTAATAGATAGGATACATTCTCAGTAATGTCACTGGTTCATAGTCAATGGCTAGGCTGCATTCTAGGTGCTATCACTGGTTCCTAGGGTCTGGATAGGCTGCACTTTCAGTGATGTCACTGGTTCCTAGTAATTGGATAGGCTGCACTCAATTGTGTCACTTTTCCTAGTGACTGGATAGGCTGCACTCTCAGTGATGTCACTGGTTCCTAGTGACTGGATAGGCTTCACTCTCAGTGATGTAACTGGTTCCTAGTGACTGGATAGGCTGCACTCTCAGTGATGTTACTGGCTCCTAGTGACTGGATAGGCTGCACTCTCAGTGATGTCACTGGCTCCTAGTGACTGGATAGGCTGCACTCTCAGTGATGTTACTGGCTCCTAGTGACTGGATAGGCTGCACTCTCAGTGATGTCACTGGTTCCTAGTGACTGGACAGGCTTCACTCTCAGTGATGTCACTGGTTCCTAGTGACTGGACAGGCTTCACTCTCAGTGATGTAACTGGCTCCTAGTAAATGGATAGGCTGCACTCAATTGTGTCACTTTTCCTAGCGACTGGATAGGCTGCACTCTCAGTGATGTCACTGGTTCCTAATGACTGGATAGGCTGCCATCAGTGATGTCACTGATCCCTAGTAACAGGATAGGCTGCACTCTCAGTGATGTCACTGGCTCCCAGTGACTGGATAGGCTGCACTCTCAGTGATGTCACTGGTTCCTAGTGACTGGATAGGCTGCACTCTCAGTGATGCCACTGGTTCCTAGTGACTGGATAGGCTGCACTCAGTGATGTCACTGGTTCCACTTCCTAGTGACTGGATATGCTGCACTCTCAGTGATGTGACTGGTTCCTAGTGACTGGATAGGCTGAGCTCAGTGATGTCACTGGTTCCTAGTGACAGGATAGTCTGCATTCTCCTGAACACTGGGATAACCCACAAACTTGCTGTTTTCACTGTGACTTATGCACTTTAGACTTTTGCTCTTTGCTCGGCTCTATCTCTGTTCATGTGGCCAGCAAGCCTTGTCCAGATAATGTAGGTCACAGAGAAATTGAGACAATTCCAAATTTAGCATCTCGGATCTTTCGCCAGCCCACAGACGGATTGTGCACAAAAACCACTTGCATACAGGAAATTTGGAGACATCATCATTTTCAAGTTCTTCAGCCAAGGCTGTCACATAAATAAGAGCAAGGGGCCCGTTATGACTAATCTGAAACCTGCCACAGCACAGCATAACAGGGCAATTAAAGAAAGCACCTCATTAACTGCATATTCTAACGACTCTGGAAAACAATCCCAGATCCTCTATTGATTTTCGGAACAGCAGAATAATTATTTCAAGCTGTAGAAGAGAAACCGATCCAACCACGGTCGTCCCAGACTGCGCCGGGATCTGAATGATACACCCCTCCGATACCAAAGTCGCCCTCAGAGCGGCTGTCTGCTCAGGCAATGAAAGGGCTGATAGAACATACAGGAAAGGAACGGAAAACAGACAAAGCTCTTTATACTCACAGTAGTTCAAGTAGCCGAACAGATGGAAATAATGAATAACTTTTATTATATACAGTGGGAATTACTCTGTCATGTGACAGCCGCACTCGTACGTCTGGTGCATCCTCACAACCAGCAGTGCACAACTCCTGTGTCAGCCTGCAGGCACTTTCCTCTTACTCCAACAGATAACTGTGCTGTCCTCTCACTTTGAGTGGGTAAAATGTTCATATAAGTTCATAATAGCTAGGAAATAAGCTATAACCCTATTAAAACAGCAAACCCATTAAACGGCTATAAAAGCAGATGGTAATTGCTTTGTTGCCATCAATTAATTCTTCATGCTGCTACTAGTGATTACAATTCTGCAGTTTCCACAACATCATGTGACCACCATGGCAACAATCACATGACACATGAAGAACTGAGCAGTGATGCTTTCGGAAGGTCCCTGAACGAAAATTCAATGCTGCTTGCACGCCTTCTGCATGTAACTGTGATCTCAGCACTGCGACCGACGTCGCAAGCTGGGATCCAACATTGCAGACGACCAGCTAAGTCTCCGCTTGCGCAGCTGGCCAACAGAAGTCAGGGCTGCGAGGCCTGGAAGTCTGCTTAGTGGCACGCAGACCCTTGCCTCTCCCCTCCCAGAAAAAAGCGTGACGCCCCCATTTTCAGGAACGTAGGCTTCAATGCCGCTGCCTGTCAAACAGTCAGAGGGGAACTCCGTACAACAGCGCAAGGTCCGTTCTGCGCATGTCCAGAACGGACCTTGCACAGCTGCAGATTCCCGATAATCGTGACACAATACTTTCATCCATCTCTGAATCAGGCCCGCTGTCTACACTGTGCGCTGTAAAATCCTGCCTCTCAGCCTTTAAGTGACACAAGGAGAGCTGTGAGCCTGTGAGTGTGACTAGGAGACGCAGTAGACGTCCCCTCCAGAGAGGCTTGTAAAAAGAGATAATCATTTATAGGAGAAGCGCTATGAAAAATAAGACGCTCAAAAACCAGGCATGTAACTTGGTAATGAAAGGTAAAAGAAATCCTTTGATGTGTGATGTGTCATTAGGATACAGCAGAGTCACCGAGGTCCTATGTGAGGTACACGGTGCAGGCAGCGTTGTGGACTGGACCAATCATGGATGCAGCTTCACTAATATGGTCCCCTCTTGTCCCAATTCTGCAGAGGCCATGGTGGGGTACTGTAATGAGATGTGGGTGTCATTGTACTGTGTGTTAGAGGTCGTCAGGTGGGGCTGCAGGTATCCGTTCACTTGGTCGACCATGTTATGGTCGACAGTCATTAGGTTGACCACTATTGGTCGACATTGACATGGTCGACATGGACACATGGTCGACACATGAAAATGGTTGACACATGAAAGGTCGACACATGAAAAGGTCGACATGGGTTTTTTTTCTTTTCTTTTTCTTTTGGGGAACTTTTCATACTTTACGATCCACGTGGACTACGATTGGAACGGTAATCTGTGCCGAGCGAAGCGAAGGCACCATGCCCGAAGCATGGAGAGCGAAGCGAGCCATGCGAGGGGACGCGGTGCACTAATTGGGGTTCCCAGTCACTTCACGAAAAAAAACGACACCAAAAAAAGTAAAAAAATGCATGTCGACCTTTTCATATGTCGACCTTTCATGTGTCGACCATGTGTCCATGTCAATGTCGACCAATAGTGGTCGACCTAATTACTGTCGACCATAACATGGTCGACCATTCATCCCGGAACCGGGCTGCACACGGAAAATATTGTGTAACACACCTCTTCTCTGTCTAGGGTTCTCCTTTCACCTACTCTTCGCCTAGTTCAGTAGTTCTCAAATTCGGCCCTCAAGGACCCCCCAACAGTTCATGTTTTCCAGATCTCCTCACACAATGACAAGTAAAATAAATAGCTCAAGCTGTGGATATTTTATGTGTCAGAGTAATGAGTACACCTGTGCATCTGCTGGGTGATGTGGAAAACATGAACTGTTTGGGGTCCTTGAGGATTAAGGGGGTAATTCAGATTGGATCGCAGCAGCGGCAGCAAATGCAGTCTGATGTACTGTGTGGAGTGCGCATACACGCCCCGGAGCCCAGTGACATGCTATCAGCATCTCACTGGCTGCGATCGCCTCTGCCTGAGTGACAGGCAGAGGCGGTCGCGGGGCGGGAGGGGGCGTGCTAACGGCGTTAGAATGCCGTTGGCGGGGCACGGTCTGGACAACAGAGGTGTGCCCGGACCGTTGGGAGGAAGGGGGGGGGGGCGGGCTGCTGCGCTGGCAGGGAGCTACACGCCAGCTGCAAAAGCATCGCCGCCGTGTGATGCCTTTGTACCTGTGCGGCAGGGGGAGGGCCTGACATACGGGGCGGACTAGCCCTGTGCTGGGCGTCCATCCGCATGTCAGAGTAACTGATCGTAGATGTGCTTAGTTTAGCACATCTACGATCAGATCTGAATCACCCCCTAAGTTTGGGAACCACTGGCCTAGTTGATTCATTTAACTCATGTCAGGGTACCAGGAAGGTCAGGGGTGACGCATATGGTGGACCTGCAATCAGACAGAACTATTTGTCCACCTTCATGTCAGTGATTTAAGAACCTCATATATCAGGCAGGCGTTAACCCGATTCCCCGATCTGACCGCAACCGGCGAACGGAAATACTGATCACTGAACACTGGGGAACTTCTTCATGATAAAAAATCCCTGACTTGCCAGTCACGACCATTTTTCGGGTTAGGATCAGGGAATTGAGATTTGTCACCATGTTAAATATCCCCTTAAGACAACCAGAACAGACCTACGTAGGGTATAGAGAAGGCTCTGAAAAACTCATATTTAAATCATTACATATTGTTTTATTGAATGTATTCTTTAGTTTAGCTACTATAAATGAGCAAAACTGTTTTTTGATGAAATTCCTGAAGAACACAACAAACAATAAACAGCGCTTGATACCTGCAACAACCAGAGGGTTCCATGAGTACAGAATAATATCACATTTTATTAGTCACAAATAAAAAAATTGCAAAATACAATATACATAAAACTATAAAATATGTATCCGATACATTCATACAAGTGATTAAACCACATGTACCAGCGCACTAAGGGGGTTATTTAGAGATGGACGCAGATGGACAAGAAAGGGCTGCGCAGCGTGTGTGTTGCACCGTTCACAATTTAATTGCGAATGAATCCAATAGAGGACGACCCACGCCTACAGCAGGCTATCCGGCGCCATCTTTTGATTCGCATCGGCTGTATGTGACATCATGCATCCGCACGAAAATACCATAGACACGCCTGCATTCGCCGGACCAATCCCCACCCTCTGGATACGCCCGCTGCGTGCTAACGCGCAGCTGCGTCCAGGACTGGATCAGCCCCTAAGCCTTGATACAATGTAGGGTAGTTGCTAAATTCTTTCAGACTCTTACTTGGAAAAATACAGGCGCGAGTATAGTATTTACATAGGTGATATTTTCTCCAGATCACTAAAGAGGGGTACGGGTCATAGGGTCGAAATGCATTAGGTCGACCACTACTGGTCGACGGTGACTAGGTCGACACCTGAAACAGGTCGACACAGTCATTAGGTTCGACGAGAACAAGGTCGACATGAGTGTTTTTTTTTACTTTTTATTAGTGTCGTTTTCATCGTAAAGTGATAGGGAACCCCAATTGGTGCACCTTGGGGGTCATTCCAAGTTGATCGCTAGCTGCTTTCGTTCGCTCTGCATCGATGAGGCAAAAAAATGGACCTTCTGCGCATGCGGCGCAATGCGCACGCACAAAGTAATAATACAATGTCGTTTCACACAAGGTCTAGCTAAGCTTTTCAGTCGCACTGCTGGCCGCAGAGTGATTGACAGGAAGTGGGCGTTTCTGGGTGTCAACTGACCGTTTTCAGGGAGTGTTCGAAAAAATGCAGGCGTGCCAGGAAAACCGCAGGCGTGGCTGGGCGAACGCAGGGCGTGTTTGTGACGTCAAAACAGGAACTGAACAGTCTGAAGTGATCGCAAGCGCTGAGTAGGTTTAGAGCTACTCAGAAACTGCACAAAAATATTTTGCCGCCACTCTGCGATCCTTTCGTTCGCACTTCTGCTAAGCTAAAATACACTCCCAGTTGGAGGCGGCATAGCGTTTGCACGGCTGCTAAAAACTGCTAGCGAGCGATCAACTCGGAATGACCGCCATTGTCTCCTCGCATGCTTCGGGCAAGGTGACTCGCTGCGCTCAGCACAGGTTACTATTCCCAATCATAGTCCACGTGGACTGTAAAGTATGAAAAAATAAGAATTTACTTACCGATAATTCTATTTCTCATAGTCCGTAGTGGATGCTGGGGACTCCGTAAGGACCATGGGGGATAGCGGCTCCGCAGGAGACTGGGCACATCTAAAGAAAGCTTTAGGACTAACTGGTGTGCACTGGCTCCTCCCCCTATGACCCTCCTCCAAGCCTCAGTTAGGATACTGTGCCCGGACGAGCGTACACAATAAGGAAGGATTTTGAATCCCGGGTAAGACTCATACCAGCCACACCAATCACACCGTATAACCTGTGATCTGAACCCAGTTAACAGTATGATAACAGAGGAGCCTCTGAAAAGATGGCTCCCAACAATAATAACCCGATTTTTGTAACAATAACTATGTACAAGTATTGCAGACAATCCGCACTTGGGATGGGCACCCAGCATCCACTACGGACTATGAGAAATAGAATTATCGGTAAGTAAATTCTTATTTTCTCTAACGTCCTAAGTGGATGCTGGGGACTCCGTAAGGACCATGGGGATTATACCAAAGCTCCCAAACGGGCGGGAGAGTGCGGATGACTCTGCAGCACCGAAGGAGAGAACTCCAGGTCCTCCTCAGCCAGGGTATCAATTTTGTAGAATTTAGCAAACGTGTTTGCCCCTGACCAAGTAGCTGCTCGGCAAAGTTGTAAAGCCGAGACCCCTCGGGCAGCCGCCCAAGATGAGCCCACTTCCCTTGTGGAACGGGCTTTTACAGATTTTAGCTGTGGCAGGCCTGCCACAGAATGTGCAAGCTGAATTGTACTACAAATCCAACGAGCAATCGTCTGCTTAGAAGCAGGAGCACCCAGCTTGTTGGGTGCATACAGGATAAACAGCGAGTCAGATTTCCTGACTCCAGCCGTCCTGGAAACATATTTTCAGGACCCTGACAACATCCAGCAACTTGGATTCCTCCAAGTCCCTAGTAGCCGCAGGCACCACAATAGGTTGGTTCAGGTGAAAACGCTGGAACCACCTTAGGGAGAAACTGAGGACGAGTCCTCAATTCCGCCCTGTCCGAATGGAAAATCAGATAAGGGCTTTTACAGGATAAAGCCGCCAATTCTGACACGCGCCTGGCCCAGGCCAGGGCCAACAGCATGACCACTTTCCATGTGAGATATTTTAACTCCACAGATTTAAGTGGTTCAAACCAATGTGACTTTTGGAACCCAAACTACATTGAGATCCCAAATTGCCACTGGAGGCACAAAAGGAGGCTGTATATGCAGTACCCCTTTTACAAATGTCTAAACTTCAGGGACTGAAGCTAGTTCTTTTTTGGAAGAAAATTGACAGGGCCGAAATCTGAACCTTAATGGACCCCAATTTCAGGCCCATAGACACTCCTGTTTGCAGGAAATGTAGGAATCGACCCAGTTGAATTTCCTCCGTCGGGCCTTACTGGCCTCGCACTACGCAACATTTTTTCGCCAATTGCGGTGATAATGTTTTTGCGGTTACATCCTTCCTGGCTTTAGATCAGGATATGGATGACTTCATCCGGAATGCCTTTTTTCTTTCAGGATCCGGTGTTCAACCGGCATGCCGTCAAACGCAGGCGCGGTAAGTCTTGGAACAGACAGGGTCCTTGCTGGAGCAGGTCCCTTCTTAGAGGTAGAGGCCACGGATCCTCCGTGAGCATCTCTTGAAGTTCCGGTTACCAAGTCCTTCTTGGCCAATCCGGAGCCACGAATATAGTGCTTTCTCCTCTCCATCTTATCAATCTCAGTACCTTGGGTATGAGAGGCAGAGGAGGGAACACATACACTGACTGGTACACCCACGGTGTTACCAGAGCGTCTACAACTATTGCCTGAGGGTCTCTTGACCTGGCGCAATACCTGTCGAGTTTTTTAATCATGTGGACGACTTCTGGGTGAAGTCCCCACTCTCCCAGGTGGAGGTCGTGCTGAGGAAGTCTGCTTCCCAGTTGTCCACTCCCGGAATGAATACTGTTGACAGTGCTATCACATGATTTTCCGCCCAGCGAAGAATCCCTGCAGCTTCTGCCATTGCCCTCCTGCTTCTTGTGCCACCCTGTCTGTTTACGTGGGTGACTGCCGTGATGTTGTCCGACTGGATCAACACCGGCTGACCTTGAAGCAGAGGTCTTGCTAAGCTTAGAGCATTGTAAATGGCCCTTAGCTTCAGGATATTTATGTGAAGTGATGTATCCAGGCTTGACCCTAAGCCCTGGATATTCCTTCCCTGTGTGACTGCTCCCCAGCCTCGCAGGCTGGCATCCGTGGTCACCAGGACCCAGTCCTGAATGCCTAATCTGCGGCCCTCTAGAAGATGAGCACTCTGCAACCACCACAGGATGGATACCCTTGTCCTTGGTGACAGGGTTATCCGCTGATGCATCTGAAAATGCGACCCGGACCATTTGTCCAGTAGGTTCCACTGGAAAGTTCTTGCGTGGAATCTAACGAATGGGATTGCTTCGTAGGAAGCCACCATTTTTACCCAGAACCCTTGTGCATTGATGCACTGAGACTTGGTTCGGTTTTAGGAGGTTCCTGACTAGCTCGGATAACTCCCTGGCTTTCTCTTCCGGGAGAAACACCTTTTTTCTGGACTGTGTCCAGGAACATCCCTAGGAAACAGAAGACAAGTCGTCGGAACCAGCTGCGATTTTGGAATATTGAGAATCCAATCGTGCTGCCGCAACACTACCTGAGATAGTGCTACACCGACTTCCAACTGTTCCCTGGATCTTACCCTTATCAGGGAATCGTCCAAGTAAGGGATAACTAAAATTCCCTTCCTTCGAAGGGATATCATTTCGGCCATTACCTTGGTAAAGACCCGGGGTGCCGTGGACCATCCCTACGGCAGCGTCTGAACTGATAGTGACAGTTCTGTACCATAACCTGAGGTACCCTTGGTGAGAAGGGTAAATTTTGACATGAAGGTAAGCATCCTTGATGTCCCGAGACATCATGTAGTCCCCTTCTTCCAGGTTCGCAATCACTGCTCTGAGTGACTCAATCTTGAATTTGAACCTCTGTATGTAAGTGTTCAAAGATTTTAGATTTAGAATCGGTCTCACCGAGCCGTCTGGCTTCGGTACCACAATAGTGTGGAATAATACCCCGTTCCCTGTTGCAGGAGGGGTACCTTGATTATCACCTGCTGGGAATACAGCTTGTGAATGGCTTCCAAAACTGCCTCCCTGTCAGAGGGAGACGTCGGTAAAGCCGACTTTTGGAAACGGCGAGGGGGAGACGTCTCGAATTTCAATATGTACCCTTGAGATATTACCTGAAGGATCCAGGGGTCTACTTGCGAGTGAGCCCACTGCGCACTGAAATTCATTGAGAACGGGCCCCCACCGTGCCTGAGATTGTAAGGCCCTAGCGTCATACTGAGGGCTTTGCAGAGGCGGGAAAGGGTTTCTGTTCCTGGGAACTGGGTAATCTCTTCAGCCTTTTTCCTCTCCCTCTGTCACGAGCAGAAAAGAGGAACCTTTTGTCCGCTTGCCAACAAAGGACTGCGCCTGATAATACGGCGTCTTATTTTGAGAGGCGACCTGGGGTACAAACGTGGATTTCCCAGTTGTTGCCGTGGCCACCAGGTCTAAAAGACCGACCCCAAATGTCCCCTTTCAAAGGCAATACTTCCAAATGCCGTTTGGAATCCGCATCACCTGACCATTTTACTGGTAGAATTGGACAACGCACTTATACTTGATGCCAGTCGGCAAATATTCCGCTGTGCATCATGCATATATAGAAATGCATCTTTTAAATGCTCTATAGGCAATAATATACTATCCTTATCTAGGATATCAATATTTCCAGTCAGGGAATCCGACCATGCCAACCCAGCACTGCACCTCCAGGCTGAGGCGATTGCTGGTCGCAGTATAACACCAGTATGTGTGTGAATACATTTTTGGATACCCTCCTGCTTTCTATCAGCAGGATCCTTAAGGGCGGCCATCTCATGAGAGGGTAGAGCCCTTGTTCTTACAAGCGTGTGAGCGCCTTATCCCCCCTAGGGGGTGTTTCCCAACGCACCCTAACCTCTGGCGGGAAAGGGTATACAGCCAATACTTTTTAAGAAATTATCAATTGTTATCGGGGGGAAACCCACGCATCATCACACACCTCATTTTATTTCTCAGATTCAGGAAAACTACAGGTAGTTTTTCCCTCACCGAACATAATACCCCTTTTTTGGTGGTACTCGTATTATCAGAATAAAACATTTTCCATTGTCTCAATCATGTAACGTGTGGCCCTACTGGAAATCACGGTTGTCTCTTCACCGTCGACACAGGAGTCAGTATCCGTGTCGGCGTCTGTATCTGCCATCTGAGGTAACGGGCGCTTTAGAGCCCCTGACGGCCTATGAGACGTCTGGACAGGCACAAGCTGAGTAGCCGGCTGTCTCATGTCAACCACTGTTTTTTTATACAGAGCTGACACTGTCACGTAATTTTCAACAGTACATCCACTCAGGTGTCGACCCCCTAGGTGGTGACATCACTGTTACAGACACTCTGCTCCGTCTCCACATCATTTTTCTCCTCATACATGTCGACACAAACGTACCGACACACCGCACACACACAGGGAATGCTCTGATAGAAGGCAGGACCCCACTAGCCCTTTGGGGAGACAGAGGGAGAGTATGCCAGCACACACCAGAGCGCTATATATATATATACAGGGATAACCTTATATAAGTGTTTTTCCCCTTATAGCTGCTGTATGTTTTAATACTGCGCCTAATTAGTGCCCCCCTCTCTTTTTTTAACCCTTTCTGTAGTGTAGTGACTGCAGGGAAGAGCCAGGGAGCTTCCCTCCAACTGAGCTGTGAGGGAAAATGGCGCCAGTGTGCTGAGGAGATAGGCTCCGCCCCCTTTTCGGCGGCCTTATCTCCCGTTTTTCTGTATATTCTGGCAGGGGTTAAATGCATCCATATAGCCCAGGAGCTATATGTGATGTATTTTTTTTGCCATGTAAGGTATTTTTATCATGTTTTATTGCGTCTCAGGGCGCCCCCTGCACCCTCAGTGACCGGAGTATGAAGTGTGCTGAGAGCAATGGCGCACAGCTGCAGTGCTGTGCGCTACCTTATTGAAGACAGGAACGTCTTCTGCCGCCGATTTTTCCGGACCTCTTCGCTCTTCTGGCTCTGTAAGGGGGCCGGCGGCGCGGCTCCGGGACCCATCCAGGCTGGGCCTGTGATCGTCCCTCTGGAGCTAATGTCCAGTAGCCTAAGAAGCCCAATCCACTCTGCACGCAGGTGAGTTCGCTTCTTCTCCCCTTAGTCCCTCGATGCAGTGAGCCTGTTGCCAGCAGGTCTCACTGAAAATAACAAACCTAAACTAAAACTTTCACTAAGAAGCTCAGGAGAGCCCCTAGTGTGCACCCTTCTCGTCGGGCACAGAAATCTAACTGAGGCTTGGAGGAGGGTCATAGGGGGAGGAGCCAGTGCACACCAGTTAGTCCTAAAGCTTTCTTTAGATGTGCCCAGTCTCCTGCGGAGCCGCTATCCCCCATGGTCCTTACGGAGTCCCCAGCATCCACTTAGGACGTTAGAGAAAGTGCAATTAAAAAAATAAAAAATGTGAAAACCGCATGTCAGCCTTTTTCCATGTTGACCTAGTGACCGAATCCCCTTAAAAGCCGAGGGTAAGCGCACTGTCTATAAAAGGTTTAAATAACAATCTAATGTTAGAGATGCTCCTTTGTTATGGGCGACAAAAACAGTCAATAAGGGGCATATTAATTATGAACAAATTGCGCAATGAGAATTTTTCGTTTTTAAATTCTCATTGTATTCTTTCACAATTTGTTCAGTATTCATTATGCCCCATCATAAAATGATCACTTCCGAAAAACTTTTTGAGAAGACATTTTTTCGGAAAGTGATGATTTTCCCCTCCGGTAGATCTCACCAGCTCGTTGGTAGTAGAAGGTAAGATTTACCGGAGGGTCCGTACTGGTGCGTGCCTGTCCGGACCCTCCTTCCATTATTTCCCGTTACTGTAGCCTACAAATCTCTTCCACTTTTCTTAACCACTTAACTGGCATGGTCAGATTTCATGCACCTGCGCCGTTCCACCCTGTCCCCCATTTTTGACGAGGAGATCCGTTCTGCGCATGTGCATAATATAATGTTTAAATATTTAAAAAAATTCTTTTACAACTTTATTAAATAAAATAAATTTTAAAAAACAATGTTGTTAACGCTTTTGAAGGGAAAAATCGTCAGTTAAATGGGTTTAAGAAACGATTTAAAGCTACTTATGATTTTCAGTGTGTAGGAATTTAGGGTAATCTGTCCACATACAAATCAGGAAAAAGAGGTAAAATATATACATATATACATACATACATACATACATACATACATGCATACATATTAATGTCAGTGCAGCAGATAATGTCGTCAGTCGCTTAAAAATGTGATTTTACTAAGTCGCAGGGAACAATCTCATTAAGGGATTATGAATGCAGAGTTAACAATTTAAATCTGAAGCTACCAATCACTTTAACAGATTACTGGGAAGGAAGGACGGCCAGCGTTGCTGTGCCAGCTGACTCTGCAAAGTGCCCTCATCATGCGGCAGCACAGATTTACTCTGGGCAAGGACCAATGCTGACAAAGCACAACCATGTCTGCGCAGAGGCAGCCAATGAATGCGCCTGCACTAAGTGTGTTAAGTGACTGCGCGATATAAAGAATACCTGGGGGGCCTACGGCTTAAGGAGATGATGAATAGGATCTCAGAAAACAAACAGGATGATGACTAAAAACCGACTTTGGGCCTAATTCAGACCTGATCGCAGCAGCAATTTTGTTAGCAATTGGGAAAAACCATGTGCACTGCAGGTGGGGTAGATGTAACATGTGCAGAGAGAGTTAGATTTGGGTGGGGTGTGTCCAATCTGAATTCTAAATTGCAGTATAAACATAAAGCAGCAGGTATTTACCCTGCACAGAAACAATATAACCCACCCAAATCTAGCTCTCTCTGCACATGTTATATCTGCCACACCTGCAGTGCACGTGGTTTTGCCCAACTGCTAACAGATTTTCTGCTGCGATCAACTCTGAATTACCCCCTATGATCCAAGCCAGGAAGGGGGTAACGTCTAAACATTACTACCGTATTTGGAAGAAAAACGTCTCTTATGCGAAAATTTTCTGCGCTGGAATTCCATCTAGGACATTTCCTGCTTTTTCTGCAAGGAGGAGTGGATGTGGGCCTACGTCTGGGCACCATAAAAGTCCAGATTTCGGCCTTGTCCATTTTCTTTCAGAAACAATTGGCTTCTCTCCCTGAGGTCCAGACGTTCTTGAAAGGTGTTCTGCACATCCAACCTCCCTTTGTGCCTCCCACGGCGCCTTGGGATCTCAGTTTGGTACTGCAGTTCCTCCAATCAGACTGGTTTGAACCGTTACAGGAGGTGGACGTAAAATATCTTACATGGAATACCGTCACACTGTTGGCCTTGGCTTCAGCAAGGCGTGTGTCAGAGCTGGGGGCGTTGTCTCACAAGAGCCCCTATTTCATTTTCCATGAGGATAAAGCTGAACTCAGAACTCGTCAGCAATTTCTTCCTAATGTAATGTCTGCGTTTCACATCAACCAACCCATTGTGGTTCTGGTTATCACCGACACCTCTGCTACTTCAAAGTCTTTGGATGTTGTGAGGGCTTTGAAGGTATAAGTAAAGAGGACAGCTCGTCACAAGAAATCTGACTCGCTGTTCGTTCTCTATGATCCCAATAAAATTGGGTGTCCTGCTTCAAAGGAGATTATTGCACACTGGATTAGGCTCACTATCCAGCATGCTTATTCCACAGCAAGTTTGCCGGTTCCAAAATATGAGGAAGTCTGCTTCCCAGTTGTCTACTCCCAGAATGAAGACCGCTGACAACGCCACAGCGTGTTTCTTGCTCTGCTTTCGTTCCGCCCTGTTGGTTTATGTACGTCACTGCCATCACATTGTCTGACTGGACCTGAATGGCCCAATCTTGAATAAGATATGAGGCCTGCAGAAGGGCGTTGTATATAGCCCTGAGTTCCAGAATGTTGATTGGAAGGATGACTTCCTGACTTGACCATCTTCCTTGAAACTGCACCCCCTGGGTGACTGCTCCCCAACCTCAGAGGCTTGCATCCGTGGTTAACAGGATCCAGTCCTGAATTCCGAACCTCCGACCCTCGACGAGGTGAGAAATCTGAGCCACCACAGCAGGGAGATCCTGGCTTTTGGCGACAGCCGGATCCTCTGATGCATGTGAAGATGCGATCCGTACCATTTGTCCAACAGATCCAGCTGGAAGGGTCTTGCGCCTTCTGTATTGAAGCGCCTCGTAAGACACCACCATCTTCCCCAGAAGGCGAATGCATAGATGCACCGATATCTGGGTTGGCTTCAGGACATCCCAAACCATTGACTGGATTACTAATGCCTTTTCCAACGGAAGGAACACTTTCTGCGACTCCGTGTCCAGTAACATTCCCAGGAATGGGAGCCTCCGTGTTGGCTCTAGGTGAGATTTTGGAAGGTTCAGAATCCACCCGTGATCCTAGAGAAGTTTGGTTGAGAGACCAATACTGTCCAGCAACCTTTCCTGGACGGTGCTTTTATCAGGAGATTGTCCACGTACGGAATTATGTTCACTCCTTGTTTGCAGAGTAGAAACATCATCTCTGCCATCACCTTGGTGAACACCCTCGGTGCCGTGGAGAGACCAAATGGCAGGGCCTGGAACTGGTAGTGACAGTCCTGTAGTGCAAACCGTAGATAAGCCTGATGAGGCGGCCAGATCAGAATATGAAGGTACGCATCCTTGATATTCAGAGACACTAGGAATTACTCCTCCTCCAGACCTGAGATCACCCCTCTCAGAGACTCCATCTTGAATTTGAACACTCGTAAGTACGGGATCAACGACTTGAGGTTCAGAATCGTCCGGCTTCGGTACTACAAACAAGTTGGAATAGTACTCCTTGTTTTGCAGATGAGGTGGAACTGGAACAATGACTTGAGTCTGTACCAGTTTGTGGATGGCATGATGTAAAGTTATATTTGCCTCTTGTGAAACTGGTAAGCCTGATTTGAAGAATCTGTGAGGTGGGAGCTCCTGGAACTCCAGTCTGTAGCCCTGGGAAATAAGATCTATGACCCAGGGATCCTGGTACGAACTTGACCAGATCTGTCTGAAGAATTGTAGTCGGGCTTCCACCTGACAGCCTTCCAGGCTTCACGGTCCACCATCATGCGGAAGGCCGTGAGGAAGCAGTGCCTGCGTGCTGTTCCTGAGCACCTGCAGTTGCTGGTTTGCGTGGCTTACCTCTTGCGCCGCTGGAGGCCGTAGAAGCACCTCTGGTCTTACCCTTAAACTTAGCCATCCAAAAGGAATGTAACTTAGAAGCTGAATAAGTCTTCTTGACCGGGGGGGGGGGGGGGGGGGGAGGAGCTGTGGAAGGAAGATACATAGACTTGCCCGCAGTAGCTGTGGAGATCCATTTGTCTAGTTAATTTCCAAACAAGGCCTTCTCCTGTGAATGGTAGGCCTTCCACGCCTTTCCTGGAGTACGCGTCAGCAGTCCACTGGCATAGCCACAAGCCCCTGTGTGCAGACACTGACATAGTACGTGTGTTAAGCATGCCTATTTCCTTTATGGCTTCCACCATAGAGTTCGCAGAGTCCTGTATATGCTGCAAGTAAAACAACATCCCCCCTAGACAAGGATTCTAACCCCTCAATTAGGTTACCTGACCATTGAGCAATGGCTTTTTTGATCCACGCACATGCAATAGTGGGTCTCTGGGCCACCTCAGCAGCTGTGTACAATGATTTGAGTGTAGTCTCAATTCTACGATCAGCCATGTCTTTCAGGGAGGCTGCACCAGGGACAGGCAACACAATTTTACGTGACAGCCTAGAGACTGATGCGTCCACTATCGGTGGATTTTCCCATTTTTCCTATCCTCCAGAGGAAAAGGAAAAGATGAGAACAACCTTTTAGGGATCTGAAATTTCTTATCAGGATTAACCCATGGTTCTTCAAACAGGGTATTCAATTCCTTTGACGCAGGAAAAGTGACTGAGGATTTCTTTTTTACATTAAAATAAGATTCCTCACACTCCTCTGACACCTTATCAGGAATATGCAGAACATCTCTGATAGCCTCTATAAGAGATTCTATTCCCTGTGACAGAGTAGCATCCCCCCTTCCAAGTCCACCTCACCCTCCTCCATGTCTGACCTGTCAGCGTCAGAGTCAGACTGCAGGATATGGGCCAGTGATCGGTTTTGCGGACAAATGGGAGGCGACTGAGATGCTGTTTTGGGGACTGAGTCTCTGTTCATAAACTCATCCACAGTCTGTTTTAAGTATTGCGTCTCTTTCTCATTGCGGGCCAATTATGTAGAAATATTGGAGATCATTCCCTTAAGAGAATTAACCCACTCCGGTTCAGCCCCGCTATTCTGTGAACACTGAGTACATAGTAGTGAGCTCCCAGGTGAAGAGGAACACTCCGCTGTACAAGAAACACACTCTTTGTCTGACATAATGTAAATGTGGCAGCACACACACACACACACACACACACACACACACAGAGGAAAAGGTTAAGCACAATTAACCCACAAAGAGCCCTTCAGGGAGACACAGAGTTATTTGGAGCCAGCCCCCACCGCGCCCTTATCACTAATGCCAAGCTTAGCCGGGTGGCAGACTAAGTACCCTGATAGGGGACTTAGTACACTAATAATCGCTCCCCCCCTGCTATGACCCCCTGGTACCGCTGAGGTAATCTGGAGTCACTCTGGAGGAGCTGCGCGTCCCTGTCAGTCAGCGTCTGTGTCCACTGCAAAGGGAAAATGGTGCAGGTGAGCTGCTGGATCCGCTCATAGTGAAGCCCCGCCCCTTCAATGGCACATTGTCTCCCGCTTTTTTTATACTGGCTGAGGTAATATGGTGCTAAAAACGGAGAGAAAACCGTTTTAAGGCTGCTGTGTCAGTATGGGTACTGTATACAGTGTACTGAGACGCAGCTGTATACTGTGTCTGGAGACGCATTCAGACCCGGTTAGAAGCCGTGCGTCTCCGTACCCTCATGCCACCATAATGGCCGGCGTTCTGCTAACCGGGACGCCGGCTTAGTACTCACCACTCTTAATTCTTCTGGCTCTATTAGGGGTGGCTGCGTGCTGCGGGAATGTGCGCTCGCCATGGTGGGGCTTGTCTGCGGGGAACGGGACCATTAACCCTTCAAGAGGTTTGGCCGCTTTCCCCACCTAAGTCCCACGAAGCAGGCAGTCTGGTGCCATCCAGCCCTGCCTGAAAATAACAGAGAAAATAAATGCACAAAACTCTTCAGGAGCTTCCTTCAGCGTGACCGGCTCCCCCGGGAACATTTTCTAAACTGAGTCTGGTAGGAGGGGCATAGAGGGAGGTGCCAGCCCACACTATCAAATTCTTAAAGTGCCCCTGGCTCCTAGTGAACCCGTCTATACCCCATGGTACTAAATGGAACCCCAGTATCCTCTAGGTCAGGTAAGAGAAATTGAGTGTTTTATTTTGTTGTGGTTTGTTTTTACAGAAATGACTGACAGGATGTAAGAAAAAGTTTGGCAATTATCATTTTATCTTGATTTGATTCTTCAAGCCGCTGTTAATGAATTATAATTCTGCAGAGCTTTGGAAAGCCCCTGTGAGAAGTATAAAATCCCCTCTGCCATCACATGACATGCTGGGAGTCTGTGCCTAGCAGCCATACTCTTACATAATCTTGAGAGATTTTGAAAAGGAGATGATGAATAGGAAGATAGCCAAGTAGAACGCAGTTGCACACTAAAATGTGATTAACTTGCTATTTAAAAGATAAAGAAAAGGTATAAAAAATAAGAATTTACTTACCGATAATTCTATTTCTCGGAGTCCGTAGTGGATGCTGGGGTTCCTGAAAGGACCATGGGGGATAGCGGCTCCGCAGGAGACAGGGCACAAAAAGTAAAGCTTTAGGATCAGGTGGTGTGCACTGGCTCCTCCCCCTATGACCCTCCTCCAAGCCTCAGTTAGGTACTGTGCCCGGACGAGCGTACACAATAAGGAAGGATTTATGAATCCCGGGTAAGACTCATACCAGCCACACCAATCACACTGTACAACCTGTGATCTGAACCCAGTTAACAGTATGATAACAGCGGAGCCTCTGAAAAGATGGCTCACAACAATAATAACCCGATTTTTGTAACTATGTACAAGTAATGCAGATAATCCGCACTTGGGATGGGCGCCCAGCATCCACTACGGACTCCGAGAAATAGAATTATCGGTAAGTAAATTCTTATTTTCTCTATCGTCCTAGTGGATGCTGGGGTTCCTGAAAGGACCATGGGGATTATACCAAAGCTCCCAAACGGGCGGGAGAGTGCGGATGACTCTGCAGCACCGAATGAGAGAACTCCAGGTCCTCCTTAGCCAGGGTATCAAATTTGTAGGATTTTACAAACGTGTTTGCCCCTGACTAAATAGCCGCTCGGCAAAGTTGTAAAGCCGAGACCCCTCGGGCAGCCGCCCAAGATGAGCCCACCTTCCTTGTGGAATGGGCATTTACATATTTTGGCTGTGGCAGGCCTGCCACAGAATGTGCAAGCTGAATTGTATTACACATCCAACTAGCAAAAGTCTGCTGAAAAGCAAGAGCACCCAGTTTGTTGGGTGCATACAGGATAACAGCAATTCAGTTTTCCTGACTCCAGCCGTCCTGGAACCTATATTTTCAGGGCCCTGACCACATCTAGCAACTTGGAGTCCTCCAAGTCCCTAGTAGGCGCAAGACACCACAATAAGCTGGTTCAGGTGAAACACTGACACCACCTTAGGGAGAGAACTGGGGACGAGTCCGCAGCTCTGCCCTGTCCGAATGGACAAACAGATATGGGCTTTTTTGAGAAAAAAACCACCAATTTGACACTCGCCTGGTCCAGGCCAGGTCCAAGAGCATGTTCACTTTTCATGTGAGATGCTTCAAATCCACAGATTTGACTGGTTTTAAACCAATGTGTTTTGAGGAATCCCAGAACTACGTTGAGATCCCACAGTGCCACTGGAGGCACAAAAGGGGGTTGTATATGCAATACTCCCTTGACAAACTTCTGGACTTCAGGAACTGAAACCACTTCTTTCTGGAAGAAAAATTGACAGGGCCGAAATTTGAACCTTAATGGACCCCAATTTGAGGCCCATAGACACTCCTGTTTGCAAGAAATGCAGGAATTGACCGAGTTGAAATTTCTTCGTGGGGCCTTCCTGGCCTCACACCACGCAACATATTTTCGCCACATGTGGTGATAATGTTGTGCGGTCACCTCCTTTCTGGCTTTGACCAGGGTAGGAATGACCTCTTCCTGAATGCCTTTTCCCTTAGGATCCGGCGTTCCACCGCCATGCCGTCAAACGCAGCTGCGGTAAGTCTTGGAACAGACATGGTACTTGCTGAAACAAGTCCCTTCTTAGCGGCAGAGGCCATAAGTCCTCTGTGAGCATCTCTTGAAGTTCCGGGTACCAAGTCCTTCTTGGCCAATCCGGAGCCATGAGTATAGTTCTTACTCCTCTACGTCTTATAATTCTCAGTACCTTAGGTATGAAAAGCAGAGGATGGAACACATACACCGACTGGTACACCCACGGTGTTACCAGAACGTCCACAGCTATTGCCTGAGGGTCTCTTAACCTGGCGCAATACCTGTCCCGTTTTTTGTTCAGACGGGACGCCATCATGTCCACCTTTGGTAATTCCCAACGGTTTACAATTATGTGGAAAACTTCCCCATGAAGTTCCCACTCTGCCGGGTGGAGGTCGTGCCTACTGAGGAAGTCTGCTTCCCAGTTTCCATTCCCGGAATGAAACACTGCTGACAGTGCTATCACATGATTTTCCGCCCAGCGAAAAGTCCTTGCAGTTTTTGCCACTGCCCTCCTGCTTCTTGTGCCGCCCTGTCTATTTACGTGGGCGACTGCCGTGATGTTTTATCCCACTGGATCAATACCGGCTGACCTTGAAGCAGAGGTCTTGCTAAGCTTAGAGCATTATAAATTTACCCTTAGCTATATTTATGTGGAGAAAAATCTCCAGACTTGATCACACTCCCTGGAAATTTTTTCCTTGTGTGACTGCTCCCCAGCCTCTCGGGCTGGCCTCCGTGGTCACCAACATCCAAAACTGAATGCCGAATCTGCGGCCCTCTAGAAGATGAGCACTCTGTAACCACCACAGGAGAGACACCCTTGTCCTTGGATATAGGGTTATCCGCTGATGCATCTGAAGATGCGATCCGGACCATTTGTCCAGCAGATCCCACTGAAAAGTTCTTGCATGAAATCTGCCGACTGGAATTGCTTCGAAGGAAGTCACCATTTTTTTACCATGGCCCTTGTGCAATGATGCACTGATTTTAGGAGGTTCCTGACTAGCTCGGATAACTCCCTGGCTTTCTCTTCCGGGAGAAACACCTTTTTCTGGACTGTGTCCAGAATCATCCCTAAGCACAGGAGACTTGTTGTCGGGATCAGCTGCGATTTTGGAATCTTTAGAATCCACCCCTGCTGTTGTAACAGTATCCGAGATAGTGCTACTCCGACCTCCAACTGTTCCCTGGACTTTGCCCTTATCAGGAGATCGTCCAAGTAAGGGATAATTAAGACGCCTTTTCTTCGAAGAAGAACCATCATTTCGGCCATTACCTTGGTAAAGACCCGGGGTGCCGTAGACAATCCAAACGGCAGCGTCTGAAACTGATAGTGACAGTTCTGTACCACGAACCTGAGGTACCCTTAGTGATAAGGGCAAATTTGGGACATGGAGGTAAGCATCCCTGATGTCTCGGGACACCAGATAGTCCCCTTCTTCCCGGTTCGTTATCACTGCTCTGAGTGACTCCATCTTGATTTGAACCTTTGTAAGTGTTCAAATTTTTTTAGATTTAGAATAGGTCTCACCTAGCCTTCTGGCTTCAGTACCACAATATAGTGTGGAATAATACCCCTTTTCTTGTTGTAGGAGGGGTAATTTAATTATCACCTGCTGGGAATACAGCTCGTGAATTTTTTCCCATACTGCCTCCTTGTCGGAGGGAGACCTTGGTAAAGCAGCCTTCAGGAGCCTGCGCAGGGGAAACGTCTCGACATTCCAAACTGTACCCCTGGGATACTACTTGTAGGATCCAGGGGTCCTGTACGGTCTCAGCGTCATGCTGAGAGCTTGTCAGAAGGGTTGGAACGCTTCTGTTCCTGGGAATGGGCTGCCTGCTGCAGTCTTCTTCCCTTTCCTCTATCCCTGGGCAGATATGACTCTTATAGGGACGAAAGGACTGAAGCTGAAAAGACGGTGTCTTTTTCTGCAGAGATGTGACTTAGGGTAAAAACGGTGGATTTTCCAGCAGTTGCCGTGGCCACCAGGTCCGATGGACCGACCCCAAATAACTCCTCTTCCTTTATACGGCAATACACCTTTGTGCTGTTTGGAATCTGCATCACCTGACCACTGTCGTGTCCATAAACATCTTCTGGCAGATATGGACATCGCACTTACTCTTGATGCCAGAGTGCAATTATCCCTCTGTGCATCTCGCATATATAGAAATACATCCTTTAAATGCTCTATAGTCAATAAAATACTGTCCCTGTCAAGGGTATCAATATTTTTAGTCAGGGAATCCGACCAAGCCACCCCAGCTCTGCACATCCAGGCTGAGGCGATCGCTGGTCGCAGTATAACACCAGTATGTGTGTATATACTTTTTATGATATTTTTCCAGCCTCCTGTCAGCTGGCTCCTTGAGGACGGCCCTATCTATAGACGGTACCGCCACTTGTTCTGATAAGCGTGTGAGCGCCTTATCCACCCTAAGGGGTGTTTCCCAACGCGCCCTAACTTCTGGCGGGAAAGGGTATACCGCCCATATTTTCTATCGGGGGGAACCCACGCATCATCACACACTTCATTTAATTTATCTGATTCAGGAAAAACTACGGTAGTTTTTTCACATCCCACATAATACCCTCTTTTGTGGTACTTGTAGTATCAGAAATATGTAACACCTCCTTCATTGCCCTTAACGTGTGGCCCTAATAAGGAATACGTTTGTTTATTCACCGTCGACACTGGATTCAGTGTCCCTGTCTGTGTCTGTGTCGACCGACTAAAGTAAACGGGCGTTTTAAAACCCCTGACGGTGTTTTTGAGACGTCTGGACCGGTACTAATTGTTTGTCGGCCGTCTCATGTCGTCAACCGACCTTGGCGCATGTTGACATTATCACGTAATTCCCTAAATAAGCCATCCATTCCGGTGTCGACTCCCTAGAGAGTGACATCACCATTACAGGCAATTGCTCCGCCTCCTCACCAACATCGTCCTCATACATGTCGACACACACGTACCGACACACAGCACACACACAGGGAATGCTCTGATAGAGGACAGGACCCACTAGCCCTTTGGAGAGACAGAGGGAGAGTTTGCCAGCACACACCAAAAACGCTATAATTATATAGGGACAACCTTATATAAGTGTTTTCCCTTATAGCATCTTTTTTATATATTTCTAACGCCAAATTAGTGCCCCCCCTCTCTGTTTTAACCCTGTTTCTGTAGTGCAGTGCAGGGGAGAGCCTGGGAGCCTTCCCTCCAGCCTTTCTGTGAGGGAAAATGGCGCTGTGTGCTGAGGAGATAGGCCCCGCCCCTTTTTCGGCTGCCTCGTCTCCCGCTCTTAACGGATTTTGGCAGGGGTTAAATATCTCCATATAGCCCCCGGAGGCTATATGTGAGGTATTTTTAGCCAAAAAAGGTTTTCATTTGCCTCCCAGGGCGCCCCCCTCCCAGCGCCCTGCACCCTCAGTGACTGCCGTGTGAAGTGTGCTGAGAGGAAAATGGCGCACAGCTGCAGTGCTGTGCGCTACCTTAAGAAGACTGAGGAGTCTTCTGCCGCCGATTCTGGACCTCTTCTCGTTTCAGCATCTGCAAGGGGGCCGGCGGCGAGGCTCCGGTGACCATCCAGGCTGTACGTGTGATCGTCCCTCTGGAGCTAATGTCCAGTAGCCATGAAGCCAATCCATCCTGCACGCAGGTGAGTTCACTTCTTCTCCCCTAAGTCCCTCGTTGCAGTGATCCTGTTGCCAGCAGGACTCACTGTAAAATAAAAAAACCTAAGCTAAACTTTTCTAAGCAGCTCTTTAGGAGAGCCACCTAGATTGCACCCTTCTCGGCCGGGCACAAAAATCTAACTGAGGCTTGGAGGAGGGTCATAGGGGGAGGAGCCAGTGCACACCACCTGATCCTAAAGCTTTACTTTTTGTGCCCTGTCTCCTGCGGAGCCGCTATCCCCCATGGTCCTTTCAGGAACCCCAGCATCCACTAGGACGATAGAGAAAGAAAAAAAATGTTTAAAGAAACAGACCTAAAAAACAAACAAAAAAACATACATACATACAAAACATAAACTTGTATCCGTACTGAGATTATACTGGTTAAATAGGCTTCCCATACGAAGACATGGTGAACGCACCGGCAGAGAAAACCAGCTAGCCATACCGCCGGTGAGAGAAAAGGCGCGATAGCTGGGTGGTATAACATGGTGATGTAATGACACGGGTGGTCATTCCCAGTTGATCGTAGCTGTGCTAAATTTAGCACAGCTACGATCATGAACTCAGACATGCGGGGGGACGCCCAGCACAGGGCTAGTCCGCCCCGCATGTCAGTGCCGCCCCCCACCCCCCTTGCAGAAGTGCAAAGGCATCACACAGCGGCGATGCCTTTGCACTTCAAGAGTAGCTACCGACCAGCGCAGCTTTAGCGTGCTGGCTGGGAGCTACTCATCGCTCCCCGGCCCGCAGCGGCTGTGTGTGAAGTAATGCAGCCGCTGCGGCCCGCTCCCCGTTCGGTCCGACCACGCCTGCTCCCACGAAACGGCGGCCAAACCTCGCCGTTCCGCCCCCTCCCGCCCAGCGATCGCCTCTGCCTGTCAATCAGGCAGAGGTGATCGCAGCCCTGCTACGGCGTTTCGGCCGTATGGCATGCGCTGGCGCACTAAGGTGCCGGCACATGCACAGTAGAGACCCGTTCGCTCAGCTGCGATAAACAGCAACGAGAGAACGGGTCAGAATGACCCCCACTATACGTAGTCTTGGCTAACAAGCAGGATCTCCTCTCTGTCTGTTCCCAACATTCCGCATGTACTTTGTGTAGATTCGCTGATCGCGCCTATTCAACTGAAACAACAAAACCATGGTATTGCATTGGAGCTATGGGCAATATTGACATTAGAAAACGAAACGGAACGTAGGGCTTACTATCCGGCCCCCAAGCAGAAAATACAAGGCTGGAATATGCTCTGCCATCCAGTGTGAATGTATTCTGTGCTTCGCAGCAAGGGATCAGCACAAACCTAAGAGGATACTTCGTGTGTCAGACAAACTCTTTTCAGATAAACAGAATTTTTCTTGGTAACGGATCTGTTGCGTCTCTGAATTGGTCTCTTGCCGCGCGTCTGTTTTCAGTTATGCTGTCAGCGCTCAGCGTGGAAGCGGGTGGTTAATGTAGAGGCAGCCCCAGACTTGGCAGAGGGAAAATAGTTACCTTTCTATTTTTATCATCTTTTCATTGGTTTTTAAACTTTGCAGTATGTGACAAAATCATTAACAGCATCAAAGGGTATCGCAAGCAGCATATACAAGAAGGTGCATATAGGGGGTCATTCCGACCCGTTCACACGCAGCGGTTTATTGCTGCGGTGCAAACGGGTGCGGAATGCGCGGCAGCCGCAGTGCGTGTGCGCGACGTTGCCCGGCGACAGGGGTCACTGGGTTACGTCATGACTTGCAACGGAAGCGGTCGCAGAGCCGACTGCAAAGAAGATTGACAGGAAGAAGGCGTGCCAGGACGGATCCGGACCGTTTGGAGACGTTTTCGGGGAGTAGCGAGTAAAATGCAGGCGTGTCCAGAATCGCAGGGACCGTCGCACAGGGTAAGTAGGTATAGGGCTGGTCATCTTTTGCTAAAAGTTGCTGGCTGTGATCAACTCAGAATGACCACCATAATCCCAATTTATCAGAACAGGACAGAATTGTTATCATTCCGTATTAATGCCGCCGAATGGAACCAGTAATGGTGTGTTATAGAAGTGACCAATCCCTGCACTGTACACACACCTCCCACTTCAATGTAAAGTATGGGGCATTCAGTACAAGAGCCCTAAGTAAATGTTATGTTTGACTTTGGGGTGATTCAATTGTTGTGTGCATGTAGCTCCCATCTAAAGAGCCCAGGATCTATTCGATTAATTTGCACCGCCAATGAGGCTGCACTAATTGCGGATTTCTGCTTGTGATGTGCGAGCAGAAATCTGCGTAAGGTAGGGTTTCACGGCTGGTCGTGAGTGCTGCGCGCACAGTAACTACAGCACGCCCTGCACTTAGCATGGGAAAAGCTGCTGAATACACTAATCTGTTGCGGTAATTAAGGGAGCAATTCAATTGGTCGCGCAAAACTGCTGAATAGCTCCCAGACTCTTCAGATGGGAGCTCCAATGCACATAAACCACTGATATCACCCCCTTTATGTGTTAATGCCTTGTACTGGTAGCGGGATGGTCTGGCTGGAGGCTGTTCCGTCATGCACACAAAATAATTATCTTTCATACATTCCAGTACCACAGAACCACCAGTGGGCAAAGCGAATAATCTTATTGAATATCTTACAAATGTATATAAATGTATTCTGAAATAAGATTCTCTCCTTGTCTCAGTCATCAATAAAAGCTGTAGTAGCGGTATGATATCATACAGAGATTCCGCGTTACTTGTTCTCCGGACGTAGGGGGCAGTGGTAATGCTTTGTCAGGCAGAACTATGATTTCATTAGGAGATACACTTTAATAATAAATGAGTGAGCTAAAGAAATTAATCAGCTCAATGCTGCAGGACTCAAGCTGCAGAGAATAAGAGCAGCACATTATAAAATGATCATAGCGCCACTTAGTACAAGGCATCTCTCGTTACCTAATTATGTATATGGAGACAACACTAGCCTAGATATTTGTAAGTCCACCTTTATCTTTATGCAAATCAGTATTATGCAGGAAAATATTTATTTTTTTAAAGGACCAGGGGAAAGACATTGGGGGTCATTCCGACCCGTTCGCACGCAGCGATTCCTCGTTGTGGTGCGAATGGGTCGGAAATGCACATGCGTGTCGTTGCCTGATGACAATCGTCGCCGGGCAACGACGTCACCAGCGATAAATGTGTTCGCAGCGGCGATCGCAAGAAGATGGACAGGCGGGAGGCGTTCCGGGGCAGATAGTCACCGTTTTCCAGGCGTGGTGAGTCCAACGCAGGCGTGTCCAGGCGTTTAGAGGGGGGATGTCTGACGTCAGGACCGGGACCTTCATCGCTGGAGCCGTCACACAGGGTAAGTAACTCTTACCCTGGTCTTGTTTTTCAGGAAACTTTTTTAGCACAGCAGCTCTGCACAAGCGATCGCAGCTCCGCTATGCTAAAATACACTCCCCCGTAGGCGGTGTCTAGTTGATCGCACGGGCAGCAAAAAGTTGCTACGTGCGATCAACTCGGAATTCCTTATATTTTTTTATGCTTTTTATGTATTCAAAAAAAGGAATTGAATTTTCCCTAAGACACACAGACACTGTACACACATTCACAGACCTCAGCAGCGACTATTATATGTAGCACCGGCGGTCATTATACCAACTCCGGCATCCCGGCAGCGGAATGCCGCTGGGGGTGGGGAGGATGGCGGTGAGTGCAAGGCCGGTCACATAACTATATCCCGTAGCATCCCCATTCTAAAACACAGGCTGGATGACGAGCAGACTTTTATATCAGCCACCCCTTTTCCGCTGCCTTGAAAAACCCCGTTTTCTGCACATGAACGCGCATCAACCCAGGTTTTTGTTCAGTGGAAAAGAGTCGTCCCCCCCTTCAAAAAGAAAAACAGGTCCTGTTACCCTGGAATCCATCCCGAGTAGCGAGCAGGGTTGGACACGAATTAAGGGGCAGTGTAAATGGGATGCAGTCAATTTACCTCCAATCAAAATCCCGACGGTCAAAATCCCGACAGCAATTGACAGACGGTCAAAATCCCGACAAAGTCAAAATCCCGACATGGACAAAATCCCGACATTTAAAATACTGACAAGGGCAAAATATCGACATGTAAAATGCTGAAAGGTCAAAATGCCGACATGAGTTTTTCAGGATTTTTTTTCATTGAAACTGTGGCCGAAGCATGGCGAGCGCAGCGAGCCATGTGAGTGGACGCGGTACACTTATATGGTGTCCATGTCGACCTATGTTGACATACACACAAAAAACAATGAAAACGCATGTCGGTATTTTGACCTGTCTGCATTTTACATGTCGGTGTTTTGACCTTGTCGGTATTTTAAATGTGTTTTACATCCGATCCAATCCGCGCTCCTGTGAGCATCGGATCGGAGCCCCTAGGTCGTTAATGCTGCACTTGTGATATGTCGGATCCTGCAGGCATGGCTGGGATCGCATAAGATACATTGTATGCAAAAGGGCCGCACACGATGTATCCTATCGATCCTGCCACCCGGGAAGCTGCCGGGCGGTTCAAGGGAAATCGTATGCGACATGAGGGTCCGACATGTCGCTGTAGTGTATGGGGCCCTTAAGCTAAGCTGGGAGAACACGGAGAAGAAAGTAAGTACACATTATTAGTAAATATTACAGTAATTTCCAAAAACAAAAATAAAAGCGTACAGGGGTTATTATATAAATATTTTCCTGGTTTAAATAAATAAACGACTAATGTCCTGATTACCTCCGCGCGCTCATTTGAGCTATTTTGCAAACAAAGACGAGCAGATGGAAATAAGAGGCTTGGAAAGTTGCCGCGATCACGCCTCTCGCCAGTTGCCCTTTTGCGGGGAAACACAAAATAAGCAGCTAAAAGACTCTGATAGGGGTTTATATTCTTCACAGAACCCTTCATTAGCTCCAAACAAGTGCATTTACTTCTCAGATCTGGAGACAAGTCCTTTGTGCGCCTCTACGGAGAACATCACAATGCCTTACAAGCTAATTGCTACTTACGGATGTAAATGGAGAAAGCAGCTATTTTTTGCCAAAGATCTCACAAATACATGTAACAAACTCCTAGCAACCAGAGAGCGGTCCCATCCATGGATCCGGAGCTTTCAGGAACATAAGCCGCCTCTAAAGTATACACCGGCTTCTCTGCAGTCGGGGGACCTTATCACCCCCCAAATCCGTTGTGAGAACCAACAAGGGGGCACCTGGAAGGTGCTGCAGCCTCATTACCTGGGCAGGGAGTGAGGTCATGCATACGGGTGGGAGCCGCTTGTAGAGTACAGAGGCAGGTAGGTTCCTGGGGGCGCACACGCAGAGCTACGCCAGTTCCACAGAAATACGGACGCACCGCTTTGCCAGGCCAGTGTGGGTGTATCTGCGTGACCCGGTTCAGGGACGCGCAGTGGAACTGGAAACCATGACAAGGGCTTCTAGCTCCAATGTCCAAGGGGAAAAAAAGAACAGTAAATAAACTAAGAAAGCAGTGAGAGAAAAAAACAACACGTTAAACAGTATATAAAAATAATCGGAAAACTTGAAATACTGTCCCGCAATAGCATTCTCTATTAATAAATGGGATTTTTGTACATTTAATAAATGACAGACAGCATGTAATGGGATCACTTGCTGGTAACGTCATTACGTGATGTGCAGGACGGGATTACTGAACCGTCACCTGTCATGGCGCACAGGAAGAGGCAGCTGCGCTGGTTCAGATCAAGCAGAGAAATGGCCCATTGCTCCTGACGCAGAACGGCTCGTAAGTGCGCCTGCGATCGGATACGGACATTTATAGCAACCACACACGCGTCCGTGCCTGCGTATGCAACTTTATACAAGAATTGGCAATCACAGTCATATGGATCTCAGGCGCATCACCACTTGCGGATTAGTGGGAGTAACCTGGCGGCAACTGCAGAGTTGCGTCCGATTTCAGGCAGATCTCTTGCAGCAGGGATGGGGCAGCTGCAGATGTGCCGACACGCTTTCACGTATGAATGGATGTGGCGCTGCGGTCACACCGGATTCATGCGAATAATCACAACAATTTTTGAGCAAATGTATCTCTTGTCCCTATGAAATTCCTGGGGGAGTATTGAAAAACTACTTGTAACGCTGCAATGAGAGCGGTCAAAGGGGGTCATTCAGACTCGGACACTTATGCGGCCCGCAGCGCAGTTTGCTGGTGGACACAAACTGCACATGCGCAGCAGCTGCACGGGCACACACATTGTGGTCGCATCCCAGATGGATGAGACCGCAATGTGACTGACAGCGGCGGGCATTCCGGTGGTGGCAACTCGGTGTTGGGGGGGGCGGGTCCGTTTCGGGGGCGGCACAGTGATGTCACGCGCAGCCGCTCCAATTAAAAAAATGGCGGCCGACCGCTGCGCTGGCAAGGCCCAACCATAGTTCCGATGCATCCGCAATCTAATTGTGAGCGCAGCGGGAGGCGGCTTCACACATGCTGGATAGCCTTGTCCTGTGCTGGGCGGCCCCCAGCGTGTGAGGAGATGGACACAGATCTGGCTGCGTATGCCGCGATCTGCGTTCATCTCTGAATAAGCTCCAAAGCACATATGTGTAGGTAACTGTGTGTGCATGTGTGTGCATGTCTCATTTCTACACACAACATGCAACTCTAAAAGCCATTTCTTCCAGTTTAGAGGCATAATGAGCCGGCTCAGACATAGTAGAAGGAACAGGTTCCTCTAACAGCACAAAGCAGTGATGTGAGGCTCATGTCCCCTGACGCAGGAGGATTGCCGTGGTCTAAGTCACAAGTCCTCTATATTAAAGCTATAGAAAGCTTACAAATACAGTTTATTCATTTCAGTTTGTGAATTTGCCATCTTCTAGATCACAGGTTCTCAAACTCGGTCCTCAGGACCCCACACGGTCCATGTTTTGCAGGTCACATGTACATTTTTAAAATGTGACAGTTGGTGATACACAGTGCACCTGCCGGGTGACATGGAAAACATGAACCGTGTGGGGTCCTGAGGACCGAGTTTGAGAACCACTGTTCTAGATCATGCTATAGGGAATTCTTAAGTGCAAACACTTTTACAGTAAAGAATCCTTCCTATGCTCATTAAACCATTCAGTTTCCAAGTAATAACCTCTCCTTGTCTATTTACGCATAAACTTTATCTGCATCTTATCCACTACTTTAATATGTAGGATTATTTTAAAAAAAACAATTATGGTGCTGGATCCAATGCGACAAGAGGCAATACAGATATAGCAATTCCATCACAGACACTCTGCAAACAGGGCGCATCAATCAGTGAAACAAGCAGGACAGAGGAGTGCCTCACTGTGCGCAGATACAGGAAAAGTAAGCGCAGGTGCCCCTCGTACACATTCTCCGCGCAGTAATGACCCCTCTCTGAGACTATATGAGACAATGCAATAAATACCCTGTGGGTGTCACCTTCTGGGTCTCTGTGCATCGCTGTATACATAAAAGCCTAAAGCTGAGACCATGAAATAAAGCATTATTGCACTATTCTGCCATCCAGTAATAATGTCAGACTTGTTTGCTAAAATCATGTCAAGCCTTGGACGAGCGCAGTGCCTGCAAGCGGCTGACACAAGCGGTTATTAATGCCGGCTACTGTGAGGGGCTGAGGGGGTTTTAGCTTCTCGGGAGGAATTGGCTGACTTTTGGCGAGCACAGCAAACCAGCTCTTCCCTTTCTCCTTCACTGAGTCCGGTCACATCACGGGGGAACATTAATGCAACGTGACTTGTCAGCTCAGTGCTGCCTGCCTGGGAGTCCGTGGCAAAGATCACACGCTCCACACTTTGTCTAAGGAAACTTTCTGTAATCCTGCTCTGTAACACGTGCTGTGTACAGCTTACACACACCACTGTCCATTCTGCTACATGATAATCTGTCAGTGTGCATGGTACTGTACACACTGTATAAAAATGTTGGCGCTCATGTAGAGCCGAATCTATTACTTGTCCCCTATGCTCTGCCGTTAACCTGCGCAGCTCCTCCCCCAATTACCACCTCTCACGCCAACACTGCTCCTGCGGGGCTCCCTGTCTATGGCGCTCCGTTTTCTCACTGCCTGCGATCAGATCCGAAATGCGCATGCATATGCACCACAATGCGCCGGCGCGTTGGACGACTGCACCGGCCATCGGTGCATAGCGACGGGATGTTGCGAAAAAAGCGATCGCAAGGTGATTGACAGGAAGAGGGCGTTTGTGGGTGGCAACTGACCGTTTTGTAGGAGTGTCCGGAAAAACGCAGGAGGGACCAGGCGATTGGAGGGAGGGTGTCTGACGTCAGCTCTGGCCCCGATCACCAGGAAACCATTGCGGCGGGTGAGTAAGTCCTGGGCTGAGCAGAAACTGCACAAACTGATGTTTATGCAGTTCTGCAACAACGGAGATCGCAAACCTACACACAGCTAATACCCTCCCCCTGTAGGCGGCGACTACCCGATCGCAGGGATGCAAAAAACGCAATCTAGCAATCAGGTCTGAATTACCCCCATAGTCGTGTCAAACTATCCCCCTATCTACAATATTTGTAAGCACTCCCTCAAAGCCTCATATTTTCTCATTGGCCTATACCCCACAGCGGAGAATACGCCTCAGATGTACTGCTAGCTCTGTGTATCCATACACAGTTTTCCAGGTATGAATAAATAAAATGGTGTTTTACTGTCAGCATTCATGCAACAAAACAAAACCAGCCGAGTCCCCATTACTATACTGGGCAGCTAGTCTGCATGCAAAGTTCACACACTTGCCTGCTTCTTGCAGATGTATCCACAGGCTCTGGCCTGGCTTCCACCATTTCTCAAATACTAGGGTCTATTTATTACAGTAAGCTTTGGGTGGAGATAAAGTGAACGGAAATAAAATACCAGCCAATCAGCTCCTAACTGTCATGTTATAGGCGGAGTTTGAAAAATTAGTTAGGTGCTGGTTGGCTGGAACTTTCTCTCCATCCAAGGCTTTGTAAATAGACCCCACTGTTTCTGAAGTTATAGGGCTCACCCTGCCTCCCGCAGGTAAGAACGCAGCTTCCTAGCCCCCACTGGCCTCCTAGCACACTGGGCTCTGACTGCACAATGCCACTGTCTCAACAATGTTGTCTCTAAGGGGTATATTTACTAAAATTAAATTTTGGAAACTAGTTTATGAATCTTCAAAATCGATTCCTTTTGGAGTTTCTAAACTTTTTGAAAAATCCCTTATTTACTAAAAAATCGATTTTGCATTCGATTTTCAATTTCAAATCCGATGTGGATTAATGTTTGGAAGGGATATAAAACTGAATTTATGAAATCCCTTTCTAAATCAAACCTCAAATCCCCGTTGAAATACCCAGCAAAATCAAATGTAAAATCGAATAGAACTTCCTCATTGCTTTCTGCTGGTCCAAATGTATCCCATGCACACTAATTAAAGAGGAAGCTCTCTCTTTACACTGATTATACATGAAAATATAACTGATGAATTAAAATGTTGTATTTTTCACATTTTTTAATAAAAATACAGATGATATAGTTGGGAATAAATTGACTCCTAATCTGCCTTCCTGCCTGCCTTCAACTTTATGTGCTCACATAGTCAGTTTTTGGTCAAAAAAACCTCTGCCTGCTTCCTGTTTTTCACATAATTAGTAGAGGAGTGGTCTATTTCTATTTTTGCGCAATTATGCAATTGACGGCAGCAGAGCACAATGGCGAACATTTTTGCAACATAATATAATGTGTCTTTCGTAAAAAAAATAAAAAAACAAAACAAAGATGCATTCTGTCATGGATTGGGTGCCTCTTTATACTTATGCACAGCAGGAGTTTGTGGATTTGATAATGGAGTCAGAAGCCAATAGCAACTGCCAAAGTCTAAATAACATTTTTTGGTGGAAGTGGAACAAATTAGAACAATATAGTAACATTTACTATTAGTTGCTTTATTAGCACATACTGGTACACAGCAACCATCACTCTGGCATTTGTCCAACAAGTTTTTTTTGCAGACAGGGATGAATTGCTGAGGATGTAGGCATCATGGGCAGAATCAGGATAGCCAGTTACTTCAATCATTATTTTGCATTTCTATATCTTTTCCAGCCGAATTGCCCAATATTGTGCTCTGGTGCTATCTGTTGCACAATGATGGAAAAAGTATAAAAATGTGCATTATTCAACTCATTAATAAGCTGCTGATGCTGCTCTGATTGATCCTCCAGGGTTATCTCAGTCAGGTGGTGATTTGCATTATGCAGGTAGGTGCACAACATACCATAACCTTGGGAATCCATCATTGCTACTTCCTCACTGCCCTACATACTTTTGGGTAATTAAAAAGTAATCACTATCAATTTCCTACCATTAGAATGGGTTTAGAAGACAAAATCAAATGTCTAATATCATTCAATCTAGACATTTGGGGATTTGAGGTACGATTTGGAGTTCAATTTAGAGTTCAATTTCAAACCGAACTTTAGTAAATGAGGGGATTTTATATTGGTATATGGGAAAACATCAATATTTTTCAGAAATTCGATTTCTCTTGGGATATGAGTTGCATCTGCCTTTAGAATCAATCTGACATTCGATTTGGACTTTAGTAAACCTGTTCAACCCAAACCGAATGGAAACCGAATTGAAACAGAATGGCAAATCTCTTGAACCACCAGAATGGAACTTTAGTAAATTTTGCCCTAGGTGTGGTCACACTCTTTTTCTTCTCTGTGTTGGGGGATCCCTCTAGCTCCACACTGAGTCAGCTGCTCATCAGCGCTATCATTGCGGATACTGCCACGCTATATATTTTAAAGCAGCACAATGTTGGCCCTCACAGCTGAAAAAATACTTTGCCCTGTGCCCTCATCAGCTCATAAGCAGAGCAGGTAGTCGTTGGAAGCAGCACTCCGGACCCGATAACCTGAAGAATACTTACCTGTATTCCACTGGTCATTGAGTCTTAAGTGTCGCGTCCCCCAACGACTATAATATCTATATACAGGGCCGGCAACAGAAATTTTGGGGCTCGGTACACTCATATTTTTTGGGGCCCTCATCCCTTCAAGGTAGGTACAAGTCGGCCATTGGCCTATTCACCTACCCCCTCCTCCTCTCCCCGGCTTCACTACTTGCCTGTATCGCTCCAGTCCTCCAGTCTCATCCTCACCTCCTCCAGCACCATCTTTCCCATTCCCCTGTGTCTCTTAGGCTCCCACTGTCTATCAGACTACCCATTCCCATGTCTCTTAGCCTCCCAATTGTTCTGTGTCGTTCAGCCTCCCACTGTCTATCAGCCTCCCCATTCCCATGTCCCTTAGCCACCCAATTGTTCTGTGTTGTTCAGCCTCCCACTGTCTATCAGCCTCAACATTCCCATGTCTCTTAGCCTCCCAATTGTTCTGTGTCGTTCAGCCTCCCACTGTCTATCAGCCTCCCCATTCCCATGTCTCTTAGCCTCCCAATTGTTCTGTGTCGTTCAGCCTCCCACTGTCTATCAGCCTCCCCATTCCCATGTCCCTTAGCCACCCAATTGTTCTGTGTTGTTCAGCCTCCCACTGTCTATCAGCCTCAACATTCCCATGTCCCTTAGCCACCCAATTGTTCTGTGTTGTTCAGCCTCCCACTGTCTATCAGCCTCAACATTCCCATGTCTCTTAGCCTCCCAATTGTTCTGTGTCGTTCAGCCTCCCACTGTCTATCAGCCTCCCCATTCCCATGTCTCTTAGCCTCCCAATTGTTCTGTGTCGTTCAGCCTCCCACTCTCTATCAGCCTCCCCATTCCCATGTCTCTTAGCCTCCCAATTGTTCTGTGTCGTTCAGCCTCCCACTGTCTATCAGCCTCAAAATTCCCATGTCTCTTAGCCTCCCAATTGTTCTGTGTCGTTCAGCCTCCCACTGTCTATCAGCCTCCCCATTCCCATTTCTCCAAAGTACTGCATTGCCAGGATCAAAGATCTTTGATTGATTATGCTGGCTGCCTTAGTCTAGATCACAGGTTCTCAAACTCGGTCCTCAGGACCCCACACAGTACATGTTTTGCAGGTCTCCTCACAGAATTGCAAGTGAAATAATTAGCTCCACCTGTGGACCTTTTAAAATGTGTCAGTGAGTAATTAATACACATGTGCACCTGCTGGGTTACCTGCAAAACATGCACTGTGTGGGGTCCTGAGGACCGAGTTTGAGAACCCCTGATCTAGATCAACAGCATACATGGCACCAACTGGACTTCCGAGTTTTCTGAGGGTCCGGGGCCCCTCAGAATCATGGGGCCCGTCACAAGTGTCCCTTTTGACCCCTGTCGCCAGGCCTGTCTATATATACTGGATATGGGGCCAGCAAGTGAAATACCTGGCTCAGAATGCAGCAAGGGGCAGAGGTGTGGTGGGTCATATGTGGGCTTAATGTCCCATACTACAGGAGCTCATGGACTGCAGCCAGTTCTGTGGTGGTCTGGATTACTGTCCACAGTGGCGCTATGAGTGCTGCAGAGCTGGACATGATGTTAGCGTTGGCCGTAGTAACTCACCCAGGTCTCCAGCACAGTGCTACCTATGTCACTGCCTGTACTTCTAAGGTTTGGGTACAAGGTAATAATGGAACCACTGAGACCTATTACAGAACCTGCTAATAGGTTACAGAAAGGAGAAACATAGGGGTATATTCAATTGAAGTTGAAAGCTGCCGTCTGTCGAAAAGACGAGTTTTCGACTTTTTTAGGGCAGAAGGGGTTCCGACCTATTCAATCTAACCCCAAATTATTTGAAAAGTCGAAGAATTCGACTTGTCGAAAAGCACCTGGATCGGCGGAATAGCGTGCTTGTATCGGTTTTGGCCCCCTTTTCGACCATCTCAATTCGACTTGACGCTGGGTGGATGCTGCCGTGAGTGGTGGCGGGGATGGGGAGAGGCAGAAAGACAGGGGGCTGGGGATGGGGGAGAGCCGTGTGCAGACGCGGGAGATCCGCGCTACAGCAGCGGCTATTATAGCTGCTGCTTTAGCGCTGCTCTCCCCCGTCTGCCCGCGGCTCTCCCCTGTCTAAGCTCCCGCATCTCAATTCGACTTTTTTTTAAAGTCGAATTGAGAATGCATTGAATAGCCCAGGTCGGATCCATTCCGACAAATGAATGTCGGAATGGATCCGACTTCAATTGTATATACCCCATAGTGTGTTCAGAGTTACAATGACACAAATCACAAACTGTGATATACAGTAAACATCTGTAGTATCAGCAGAATCTCTGTACTTTGTGGTATAACACATTTATACATTGCCTGACCATTGCACGGGGCTGATTCAGTGGTGGATGTAAAAGTGTCCGCATCAGCATCTATTGGCGATCACCCGTCTGCCACTTTATGCAAATGCTGCAACAAAGCCCTTCCCTGGTGTACATCTGCGCACCCCAATGTGCAAGCACTGAGATGCCCACCGTCAGCGTCCGCAGATGCAGTAGCACCATCTTTAGACGCACCTGGAGGAGATATATATCAATACACTCGATGGCCACATATTCCAGCACTCATAAGAAGCAGTCCCCTGCAAAGCCACACGGGTATTGAAGGGTTAAACATATACACACACTGTCATGTCAGACACAATCATGCATTCCCCCATCTCTCCGTCCCTTGTCACATAGGTTATTTTCCTAATAGGATTTTAATTTTGTTATTGGATTGCTGTTCAAATCCCTAATGTTGTAAAGTGTGTTTTCCTCTCAGAGCTGTTTGGCAATGAGCAGCGCTCAGCAGGTAGCAGGAAGGGCGGCAGAACACTGGGGGATAACAGGAGTTCCAGTTCTGCAAAACAACATTGATCTGGAACAAATAAACTGGCCCTGGTATTATCTACAATCATCTATTGTCCTGATCAGTCAGCCGCTATGCATGTACCCAACCACTTATATCATTTGTTATGAAAATGTTTCATGTCATTTGTAGCCTGAGGAATCGGACCTAATAGCTAACAAGTCCCTACACCTTCATTCTCCAACAATCAGATAATAAGGAACAACATACACAGACAATAGGTAGAGATATAAAACCTACTTCATAAGGTATAAACGTACAGGCTTAGATGTTGTTAGAATGCTGTTCTTATCTGGGTGTAGGCTTGTGTAGGAGTGTGGTTGTGCGATTAAGTGGACGTAATGTGCTGCGATGCTGGTGTGTGTGTGTGTGTGTGTGTGTGTGTGTGTGTGTGTGTGTGTGTGTGTATGAATTTGCAAACTGTGACAAGCACCTGTGGGAAAGCTGTGTAGGTAGGGTGGTTGTTCAACAACCCTATGTACACCCAGCGCGTTTCATCAGTGCAGACAACTTCATCAGGGATGAGATATACGGGCTTCTTAAAAAATGATGCTGTCTGATAATATAAAAGAAAAGGGTTTGGTCCATCAGCTGACTTAACAGACAAACACTAATCTGTTTGATTTGGATAACTAAAGCATTATATATAACAGGAATATTTCTCTCAAGGTGGTGGGCAATGAACATTACAAGCCAGACATGCTTCAGTATGTTGTACTGCTATGCAACTGTGAGCCTGGCCTACAGTGCACCTGAGAAATCCCTATTCAGGGAAAGGAAGATCATGTAACCCACCATATAAGAACAGGGTCAGTAGGGAGCAGCTGTCACATCTGTTAAACAGTCATTGGCCAACCTAGTGATAGGAGCAAAAGTAATCACAAGAGCGAACACAAGTCGCACTCTAGTCAGCAGTGAGATACCGACTAGAGGGTGCTAGAAGCACCAGAGCAGAGAGCGAAACCCCATGCAGGAAAGAGGCACTGCACGGGTTGTGACTGGTGCAGGATGCTAGAACGAACACTACCTACTGTACCACATGTACACACACATTAAATGGGTTGTATCAGTCACATCAGCCTGCCCCAGTGGAGCTTACACTCTATGGGCCTAATTCAGAGTTGAGCGCAGCAGCAAATTTGTTAGCAGTTGGGCAAAAACATGTGCACTGCAGGTGGGGCAGATGTAACATGTGCAGAGAGGTAGATTTGGGTGGGGTGTGTTCAAACTGATATCTAAATTGCAGTGTAAAAATAAAGCAGCCAGTATTTACCCTGCACAGAAACAAAATTACCCACCCAAATTTAACTCTCTCTGCACATGTTACATCTGCCCCACCTGCAGTGCACATGGCTTTGCCCAACTGCTAACAAATTTGCTGCTGCGATCAGGTCTGAATTACCCCCTATATCCTCTACCATATGTACACACACAATAGGGCTTTTTTTTTATTGGCAGCCAATTAACGTATGAACATGATTTTGGAGATCGGGAGGGAACCGATGCACCTCCAGGAAACAAAGTCAAAACAGGGAGAACATGCAAACTCCACAGAATCAGGGCTGTGGCAGGAATAGAACCAGCCATCAGGTCTGTGAGGCAGTAATGCTAACCATTACACCAACCGTGCTGCTGACATGTACAATAGGGGTAATTCCAAGTTGATCGCAGCAGGAATTTTGTTAGCAGTTGGGCAAAACCATGTGCACTGCAGGGGAGGCAGATGTAACATGTGCAGAGAGTGTTAGATTTGGGTGGGGTGTGTTCAAACTGAAATTTAAATTGCAGTGTAAAAATAAAGCAGCCAGTATTTACCCTGCATAGAAACAAAAGAACCCACCCAAATCTAACTCTCTCTGCACATGTTACATCTGCCCCCCCAACCCCCCCCCCCCCCCCCCCCCCCCTTCCCCCTGCAGTGCACATGGTTTTGCCCAACAGCTAACAAAATTCCTGCTGCGATCAACTTGGAATTACCCCCAATGTAAACAAGTTCCCCTGACAGTTACACTACAAACAGCAAACTTGCAACAAAACACACTCACATATAAGAACAGCCTAATACGGAGTCTTCTTGTGGCACCCAGCTTTATAGTCTCTATTGAGACTATATAAGAACAGGGTCAGTAGGGAGCAGCTGTCACATCTGTTAAACAGTCATTGGCCAACCTAGTGATAGGAGCAAAAGTAATCACAAGAGCGAACACAAGTCGTACTCTAGTCCAGGCCTGGCCAACCTGTGGCTCTCCAGCTGTTGTAAAACTACAAGTCCCATCATGCCTTGCCACAGTTTTGCTATTAGGGAATGCTAAAACTGTGGCAGGGCATGCTGGGATGTGTAGTTTCACTACATCTGGAGAGCCACAGGTTGGCCAGGCCTGCTCTAGTCAGTATCTCAGCAGTGAGATACTGACTAGAGGGTGCTAGAAGCACCAGAGCAGAGAGCGAAACCCCATGCAGGAAAGAGGCAGTGGTGGCCAACGCGTGGCTCTTAAGCCACATGCGGCTCTTTCTTCATTCAAATGTGGCTCCCAACACTCAAAGTCACATGACCACAAGAGATCTGAGAACTGAGGGAGCCAAATACACACGGGGTAGCTGGCTGGAGTGACACAGGAGGGTGCTGGCTGGAGTGACACAGCAGGGTGCTGGCTGTAGAGACACAGGAGGGTGCTGGCTGGAGTGACACAGGAGGGTGCTGGCTGTAGAGACAAAGGAGGGTGCTGGCTGGAGTGACACAGGACGGTGCTGGCTGGAGTGACACAGGAGGGTGCTGGCTGTAGAGACACAGGAGGGTGCTGGCTGTAGTGACACAGGAGGGTGCTGGCCGGAGTGACACAGCAGGGTGCTGGCTGTAGAGACACAGGAGGGTGCTGGCTGGAGTGACACAGGAGGGTGCTGGCTGTAGAGACAAAGGAGGGTGCTGGCTGGAGTGACACAGGAGGGTGCTGGCTGGAGTGACACAGGAGGGTGCTGGCTGTAGAGACACAGGAGGGTGCTGGCTGTAGTGACACAGGAGGGTGCTGGCTGGAGTGACACAGCAGGGTGCTGGCTGTAGAGACACAGGAGGGTGCTGGCTGGAGTGACACAGGAGGGTGCTGGCTGTAGAGACACAGGAGGGTGGTGGCTGGAGTGACACAGGCGGGTGCTGGCTGGAGTGACACATGAGGGTGCTGGCTGGAGTGACACATGAGGGTGCTGGCTGGAGTGACACAGGCGGGTGCTGGCTGGAGTGACACATGAGGGTGCTGGCTGTAGAGACACAGGAGGGTGCTGGCTGGAGTGACACAGGAGGGTGCTGGCTAGAGTGACACAGGAGGGTGCTAGCAGGAGTGACACAGGAGGGTGCTGGCTGGAGAGACACAGGAGGGTGCTGGCTGGAGTGACACAGGAGGGTGCTGGCTGGAGTGACACAGGAGGGTGCTGGCTGGAGTGACACAGGAGGGTGCTGGCTGGAGTGACACAGGAGGGTGCTGGCTAGAGTGACACAGGAGGGTGCTAGCAGGAGTGACACAGGAGGGTGCTGGCTGGAGAGACACAGGAGGGTGCTGGCTGGAGTGACACAGGAGGGTGCTGGCTGGAGTGACACAGGAGGGTGCTGGCTGGAGTGACACAGGCGGGTGCTGGCTGGAGTGACACATGGGAGAACTGAAGTGTATTATGTGAATTTGGCTTTTCAATATATTTTATGCGGATCTGACTTTTTCAATTATTTGAGGTAGAAGTGGCTTTTTCATTGTATTTTATGTTGGATCTGGCTTTTTCAATGTATTTTAAACCAGGGGCGTGGCCTAGCAGGCACAAGGTCACACCCCATTTTTGCAAGTGCGCCTTCGGCTCGAAGTCGGCTCTTTGATGTACCTAACAAGATTTCTTGGCTCTTTGTCTCTGACTGGTTGGCCACCCCTGCTCTATTGGGTGACAATTTGTAATAGAACTTGGCCCACAAACAACGTTATAAGCCGGTAGGAAGCCTCCCTCATGGAACTACTGTACACGGATAACACTGACCTAATGTAAGCAGTTTCCTGCTAATATTTCCGAGACAGATATCTGTGTATGTCAGATTATTGTTCTATGACAGAAAGCAGTTCCGTGTAGATTTACTGCACTGAGACGATCACTGTGTTACAACAGAAGTGCCGCTGTAATATACATACGCACAGGCTTGGACTGGCCCACAGGGGAAACTACCGGTGGGCCCTACTGCCTGGGGGCCCACCTCCTGCTCTAAGGATCAGGTTCCAGACTGTGCATTGAATTATACATTATACATATGTTACCTTATACTGGACTATGGTGTATTTTCTACAGTGCATTGCTGTTATTAATCTGGTACATTATCATGCATGCAGCAGCTGAATTTACTGTATATATTTATGAAGGGGCCCAGACGTTGCACTCTGTAATGGTTAGTCAAACTAATGAGGTGGCAGGCCACACCCCCTCTGCAGACTGGCCACACCCCTAACATGGGCCCCTATCACTGCATTCCCCCGGTGGGCCCTACATGCCCCAGTCTGCCACTGCAATACGCACACGGACACTGTAACAAAGCCATATGGATGAAGTGTATGAGCAGACTGTCAGCACTTCCGTTACTCCTCTAATACTCTGTGATTTGGCAAACCCAAGTTGCACTATAAAACTAACGCATTAAGAAAAATGTGCAGTGACTATGACAATGACCCAGAACAAAATGCTTACAGAACGACTGGTATTTTTACGCATGTTTAGTGATGGGTAAACTGGTGACTTGAACAATCACTTCATGCAACTTAAACAGTGGAAATGAATAGAGCAATATACAGTATTATAATGAACAGTTGTTTCCCAGTCGTTAGCACAAGTCGTTAGCATGAATTAGAAAGAAAAATTATGCATGGATGACTCGCATAAAATGTAAAATATTGCAAACATCTGTTGATTCATCACAAAGACATACTGTTCGCCTGTAAAGATGAATTCCTCCTCTTCTGAATGAACGTCTACTTATCACAGATATACTGTCACGTTAATAAGCATTGCTCATTGTACTGTAAATGTATGGGACTATTCAACGCTGATATCTGGAGATAAAATACGGTATTTATTAAAAGTTGACAGCGCAGTGTCGAATTTTTTGTTCCCAATGCAGAACATGCGGCTCAGATACGTTAGTCCTCAATTGCACCGGTCGCCTACACATGTTGAGGTGCCCGTTTTGTAGGCCAAACATTCCTAAGAGGCCTCTATAATATGGGTGTAACTACCCCGGTGTAGGAGATGCTATGGGGCAGTTGCTGGGGCCTATTAGAGACCAGCTGCCCTCTGCCATCTCAAAGCCACAAAGCCCAGGGTCTAGAGCGGGGATCTTAATGAGTTACTGCTCTCATTCCTTCTCCTGCACCTGCCATCTACCCCCCATTACTGCTCTCATTCCTTCTCCTGCACCTGTCATCTTCCCCCGTTACTGCTCTCATTCCTTCTGCACCTGCCATCTTCCCCCTATTACTGCTCTCATTCCTTCACCTGCAATCTTCCTGTTACTGCTTACATTCCTTCTCCTGCACCTGCCATCTTCCCCCGTTACTGCTCTCATTCCTTCTCCTGCACCTGCCATCTTCCCCCGTTACTGCTCTCATTCCTTCTCCTGCACCTGTCATCTTCCCCCCATTACTGCTCTCATTCCTTCACCTGCACCTACCATCTTCCCCCGTTACTGCTCTCATTCCTTCTCCTGCACCTGCCATCTTCCCCCCATTACTGCTCTCATTCCTTCACTTGCAATCTTCCTGTTACTGCTCTCATTCCTTCTCCTGCACCTGCCATCTTCCCCCGTTACTGCTCTCATTCCTTCTACTGCACCTGCCATCTTCCCAGTTACTGCTCTCATTCCTTCACCTGCACCTGCCATCTTCCCCCATTACTGCTCTCATTCCTTCTCCTGCACCTGCCATCTTCCCCCGTTACTGCTCTCATTCCTTATCCTGTACCTGTCATCTTCCCCCGTTACTGCGCTCATTCCATCTCCTGTACCTGTCATCTTCCCCCGTTACTGCTCTCAATCCTTCTCCTGTACCTGTCATCTTCCCCCGTTACTGCTCTCATTCCTTCTCCTGCACCTGTCATCTTCCCCCCATTACTGCTCTCATTCCTTCTCCTGTACCTGTCATCTTCCCCCGTTACTGCTCTCAATCCTTCTCCTGTACCTGTCATCTTCCCCCGTTACTGCTCTCATTCCATCTCCTGTACCTGCCATCTTCCCCCCATTACTGCTCTCATTCCTTCACTTGCAATCTTCCTGTTACTGCTTACATTCCTTCTCCTGCACCTGCCATCTTCCCCCGTTACTGCTCTCATTCCTTATCCTGTACCTGTCATCTTCCCCCCATTACTGCTCTCATTCCTTCACCTGCACCTGCCATCTTCCCCCCATAACTGCTCTCATTCCTTCACTTGCAATCTTCCTGTTACTGCTTACATTCCTTCTCCTGCACCTGCCATCTTCCCCCGTTACTGCTCTCATTCCTTATCCTGTACCTGTCATCTTCCCCCCATTACTGCTCTCATTCCTTCTCCTGCACCTGCCATCTTCCTCCATTACTGCTCTCATTCCTTCTGTACCTGCCATCTTCCCCCCATTACTGCTCTCATTCCATCACCTGCACCTGCCATCTTCCTGTTACTGCTTACATTCCTTCTCCTGTACCTGCCATCTTCCTCCTGTTACTGCTCTCATTCCTTCTCCTGCACCTGTCATCTTCCCCCGTTACTGCTATCATTCCTTCTCCTGCACCTGTCATCTTCCCCCGTTACTGCTCTCATTCCTTCTCCTGCACCTGTCATCTTCCCCCGTTACTGCTATCATTCCTTCTCCTGCACCTGCCATCTTCCCCCCATTACTGCTCTCATTCCTTCACTTGCAATCTTCCTGTTACTGCTTACATTCCTTCTCCTGCACCTGCCATCTTCCCCCGTTACTGCTCTCATTCCTTATCCTGTACCTGTCATCTTCCCCCCATTACTGCTCTCATTCCTTCTCCTGCACCTGCCATCTTCCCCCGTTACTGCTCTCATTCCTTCTCCTGCACCTGTCATCTTCCCCCGTTACTGCTCTCATTCCTTCTGCACCTGCCATCTTACCCCGTTACTGCTCTCATTCCATCTCCTGTACCCATCTTCCCCCCATTACTGCTCTCATTCCTTCACCTGCACCTGCCATCTTCCTGTTACTGCTTACATTCCTTCTCCTGTACCTGCCATCTTCCTCCTGTTACTGCCCTCATTCCTTCTCCTGCACCTGCCATCTTCCCCCCATTACTGCTCTCATTCCTTCACTTGCAATCTTCCTGTTACTGCTTACATTCCTTCTCCTGCACCTGCCATCTTCCCCCGTTACTGCTCTCATTCCTTCTCCTGTACCTGCCATCTTCCCCCCATTACTGCTCTCATTCCTTCACCTGCACCTGCCATCTTCCCCCGTTACTGCTCTCATTCCTTCTCCTGCACCTGCCATCTTCCCCCATTACTGCTCTCATTCCTTCTGCACCTGCCATCTTCCCCCGTTACTGCTCTCATTCCATCTCCTGTACCTGTCATCTTCCCCCCATTACTGCTCTCATTCCTTCACCTGCACCTACCATCTTCCCCCGTTACTGCTCTCATTCCTTCTCCTGCACCTGTCATCTTCCCCCATAACTGCTCTCATTCCTTCTGCACCTGCCATCTTCCCCCGTTACTGCTCTCATTCCACCATCTCCTGTACCTGTCATCTTCCCCCCATTACTGCTCTCATTCCTTCTGCACCTCCCATCTTCCCCCGTTACTGCTCTCATTCCATCTCCTGTACCTGTCATCTTCCCCCCATTACTGCTCTCATTCCTTCACCTGCACCTGCCATCTTCCTGTTACTGCTTACATTCCTTCTCCTGTACCTGCCATCTTCCTCCTGTTACTGCCCTCATTCCTTCTCCTGCACCTGCCATCTTCCCCCCATTACTGCTCTCATTCCTTCACTTGCAATCTTCCTGTTACTGCTTACATTCCTTCTCCTGCACCTGCCATCTTCCCCCGTTACTGCTCTCATTCCTTCTCCTGTACCTGCCATCTTCCCCCCATTACTGCTCTCATTCCTTCACCTGCACCTGCCATCTTCCCCCGTTACTGCTCTCATTCCTTCTCCTGCACCTGCCATCTTCCCCCATTACTGCTCTCATTCCTTCTGCACCTGCCATCTTCCCCCGTTACTGCTCTCATTCCATCTCCTGTACCTGTCATCTTCCCCCCATTACTGCTCTCTTCCTTCACCTGCACCTGCCATCTTCCTGTTACTGCTTACATTCCTTCTCCTGCACCTGCCATCTTCCCCCGTTACTGCTCTCATTCCTTCACTTGCACCTGCCATCTTCCTGTTACTGCTTACATTCCTTCTCCTGTACCTGCCATCTTCCCCCGTCACTGCTCTCATTCCTTCTCCTGCACCTGCCATCTTCCCCCGTTACTGCTCTCATTCCTTCTCCTGTACCCGTAATCTTCCCCCCATTACTGCTCTCATTCCTTCACCTGCACCTGCCATCTTCCTGTTACTGCTTACATTCCTTCTCCTGTACCTGCCATCTTCCTCCTGTTACTGCCCTCATTCCTTCTCCTGCACCTGCCATCTTCCCCCCATTACTGCTCTCATTCCTTCACTTGCAATCTTCCTGTTACTGCTTACATTCCTTCTCCTGCACCTGCCATCTTCCCCCGTTACTGCTCTCATTCCTTCTCCTGTACCTGCCATCTTCCCCCCATTACTGCTCTCATTCCTTCACCTGCACCTGCCATCTTCCCCCGTTACTGCTCTCATTCCTTCTCCTGCACCTGCCATCTTCCCCCATTACTGCTCTCATTCCTTCTGCACCTGCCATCTTCCCCCGTTACTGCTCTCATTCCATCTCCTGTACCTGTCATCTTCCCCCCATTACTGCTCTCATTCCTTCACCTGCACCTACCATCTTCCCCCGTTACTGCTCTCATTCCTTCTCCTGCACCTGTCATCTTCCCCCATAACTGCTCTCATTCCTTCTGCACCTGCCATCTTCCCCCGTTACTGCTCTCATTCCACCATCTCCTGTACCTGTCATCTTCCCCCCATTACTGCTCTCATTCCTTCTGCACCTCCCATCTTCCCCCGTTACTGCTCTCATTCCATCTCCTGTACCTGTCATCTTCCCCCCATTACTGCTCTCATTCCTTCACCTGCACCTGCCATCTTCCTGTTACTGCTTACATTCCTTCTCCTGTACCTGCCATCTTCCTCCTGTTACTGCCCTCATTCCTTCTCCTGCACCTGCCATCTTCCCCCCATTACTGCTCTCATTCCTTCACTTGCAATCTTCCTGTTACTGCTTACATTCCTTCTCCTGCACCTGCCATCTTCCCCCGTTACTGCTCTCATTCCTTCTCCTGTACCTGCCATCTTCCCCCCATTACTGCTCTCATTCCTTCACCTGCACCTGCCATCTTCCCCCGTTACTGCTCTCATTCCTTCTCCTGCACCTGCCATCTTCCCCCATTACTGCTCTCATTCCTTCTGCACCTGCCATCTTCCCCCGTTACTGCTCTCATTCCATCTCCTGTACCTGTCATCTTCCCCCCATTACTGCTCTCTTCCTTCACCTGCACCTGCCATCTTCCTGTTACTGCTTACATTCCTTCTCCTGCACCTGCCATCTTCCCCCCATTACTGCTCTCATTCCATCTCCTGCACCTGCCATCTTCCTCCCGTTACTGCTCTCATTCCTTCTCCTGCACCTGCCATCTTTCCCCGTTACTGCTCTCATTCCTTCTCCTTCACCTGCCATCTTCCCCCATTACTGCTCTCATTCCTTCTCCTGCACCTGCCATCTTCCTCCCGTTACTGCTCTCATTCCTTCTCCTGCACCTGCTATCTTCCTCCCGTTACTGCTCTCATTCCTTCTCCTGCACCTGCCATCTTCCTCCCGTTACTGCTCTCATTCCTTCTCCTGCACCTGCCATCTTCCCCCGTTACTACTCTCATTCCTTCTCCTGCACCTGTTATCGACCCCCCGTTACTGCTCTCATTCCTTCTCCTGCACCTGCCATCTTCCTCCCGTTACTGCTCTCATTCCTTCTCCTGCACCTGCCATCTTCCTCCCGTTACTGCTCTCATTCCTTCTCCTGCACCAGCCATCTTCCACCGTTACTGCTCTAATTTCTTCTCCTGCACCTGCGATCTTCCCCCGTTACTGCTCTCATTCCTTCTCCTGCCATCTTCCTGTTACTGCTTACATTCCTTCTCCTGTACCTGCCATCTTCCTCCTGTTACTGCCCTCATTCCTTCTCCTGCACCTGCCATCTTCCCCCCATTACTGCTCTCATTCCTTCACTTGCAATCTTCCTGTTACTGCTTACATTCCTTCTCCTGCACCTGCCATCTTCCCCCGTTACTGCTCTCATTCCTTCTCCTGTACCTGCCATCTTCCCCCCATTACTGCTCATTCCTTCACCTGCACCTGCCATCTTCCACCGTTACTGCTCTAATTCCTTCTCCTGCACCAGCCATCTTCCACCGTTACTGCTCTAATTCCTTCTCCTGCACCTGCGATCTTCCCCCGTTACTGCTATCATTCCTTCTCCTGCACCTGCCATCTTCCTCCTGTTACTGCTCTCATTCCTTCTACTGCACCTGCCATCTTCCCCCGTTACTGCTCTCATTCCTTCTCCTGCACCTGTCATCTTCCCCCGTTACTGCTCTCATCCCTTCTCCTACACCTGCCATCTTCCCCCGTTACTGCTCTCATTCCTTCTCCTGCACCTGTCATCTTCCACCGTTACTGCTCTCATTCCTTCTCCTGTACCTGTCATCTTCCACCGTTACTGCTCTCATTCCTTCTCCTGCACCTGCCATCTTCCCCAGTTACTGCTCTCATTCCTTCTACTGCACCTGCCATCTTCCCCCGTTACTGCTATCATTCCTTCTCCTGCACCCGCCATCTTCCTCCGTTACTGCTCTCATTCCTTCTCCTGCACCTGCCATCTTCCTCCCGTTACTGCTCTCATTCCTTCTACTGCACCTGCCATCTTCCCCCGTTACTGCTCTCATTCCTTCTCCTGCACCTGTCATCTTCCTGCTGTTACTGCTCTCATTCCTTCTCCTGCACCTGTCATCTTCCTGCTGTTACTGCTCTCATTCCTTCTCCTGCACCTGCCATCTTCCCCAGTTACTGCTCTCATTCCTTCTACTGCACCTGTCATCTTCCTGCTGTTACTGCTCTCATTCCTTCTCCTGCACCTGCCATCTTCCCCAGTTACTGCTCTCATTCCTTCTCCTGCACCTGCCATCTTCCTCCCGTTACTGCTCTCATTCCTTCTACTGCACCTGCCATCTTCCCCCGTTACTGCTCTCATTCCTTCTCCTGCACCTGTCATCTTCCTGCTGTTACTGCTCTCATTCCTTCTCCTGCACCTGTCATCTTCCTGCTGTTACTGCTCTCATTCCTTCTCCTGCACCTGCCATCTTCCCCAGTTACTGCTCTCATTCCTTCTCCTGCACCTGCCATCTTCCCCCGTTACTGCTCTCATTCCTTCTCCTTCACCTGCCATCTTCCCCCATTACTGCTCTCATTCCTTCTACTGCACCTGTCATCTTCCTCCCGTTACTGCTCTCATTCCTTCTCCTGCACCTGCCATCTTCCTCCCGTTACTGCTCTCATTCCTTCTCCTGCACCTGCTATCTTCCTCCCGTTACTGCTCTCATTCCTTCTCCTGCACCTGCCATCTTCCTCCCGTTACTGCTCTCATTCCTTCTCCTGCACCTGCCATCTTCCCCCGTTACTACTCTCATTCCTTCTCCTGCACCTGTTATCGACCCCCCGTTACTGCTCTCATTCCTTCTCCTGCACCTGCCATCTTCCTCCCGTTACTGCTCTCATTCCTTCTCCTGCACCTGCCATCTTCCTCCCGTTACTGCTCTCATTCCTTCTCCTGCACCAGCCATCTTCCACCGTTACTGCTCTAATTTCTTCTCCTGCACCTGCGATCTTCCCCCGTTACTGCTCTCATTCCTTCTCCTGCCATCTTCCTGTTACTGCTTACATTCCTTCTCCTGTACCTGCCATCTTCCTCCTGTTACTGCCCTCATTCCTTCTCCTGCACCTGCCATCTTCCCCCCATTACTGCTCTCATTCCTTCACTTGCAATCTTCCTGTTACTGCTTACATTCCTTCTCCTGCACCTGCCATCTTCCCCCGTTACTGCTCTCATTCCTTCTCCTGTACCTGCCATCTTCCCCCCATTACTGCTCTCATTCCTTCACCTGCACCTGCCATCTTCCCCCGTTACTGCTCTCATTCCTTCTCCTGCACCTGCCATCTTCCCCCATTACTGCTCTCATTCCTTCTGCACCTGCCATCTTCCCCCGTTACTGCTCTCATTCCATCTCCTGTACCTGTCATCTTCCCCCCATTACTGCTCTCTTCCTTCACCTGCACCTGCCATCTTCCTGTTACTGCTTACATTCCTTCTCCTGCACCTGCCATCTTCCCCCGTTACTGCTCTCATTCCTTCTCCTGTACCTGCCATCTTCCCCCCATTACTGCTCATTCCTTCACCTGCACCTGCCATCTTCCACCGTTACTGCTCTAATTCCTTCTCCTGCACCAGCCATCTTCCACCGTTACTGCTCTAATTCCTTCTCCTGCACCTGCGATCTTCCCCCGTTACTGCTATCATTCCTTCTCCTGCACCTGCCATCTTCCTCCTGTTACTGCTCTCATTCCTTCTACTGCACCTGCCATCTTCCCCCGTTACTGCTCTCATTCCTTCTCCTGCACCTGTCATCTTCCCCCGTTACTGCTCTCATCCCTTCTCCTACACCTGCCATCTTCCCCCGTTACTGCTCTCATTCCTTCTCCTGCACCTGTCATCTTCCACCGTTACTGCTCTCATTCCTTCTCCTGCACCTGCCATCTTCCCCAGTTACTGCTCTCATTCCTTCTACTGCACCTGCCATCTTCCCCCGTTACTGCTCTCATTCCTTCTCCTGCACCCGCCATCTTCCTCCGTTACTGCTCTCATTCCTTCTCCTGCACCTGCCATCTTCCTCCCGTTACTGCTCTCATTCCTTCTACTGCACCTGCCATCTTCCCCCGTTACTGCTCTCATTCCTTCTCCTGCACCTGTCATCTTCCTGCTGTTACTGCTCTCATTCCTTCTCCTGCACCTGTCATCTTCCTGCAGTTACTGCTCTCATTCCTTCTCCTGCACCTGCCATCTTCCCCAGTTACTGCTCTCATTCCTTCTACTGCACCTGTCATCTTCCTGCTGTTACTGCTCTCATTCCTTCTCCTGCACCTGCCATCTTCCTCCGTTACTGCTCTCATTCCTTCTACTGCACCTGCCATCTTCCCCCGTTACTGCTCTCATTCCTTCTCCTGCACCTGCCATCTTCCTGCTGTTACTGCTCTCATTCCTTCTCCTTCACCTGCCATCTTCCCCCATTACTGCTCTCATTCCTTCTCCTGCACCTGTCATCTTCCCCCGTTACTGCTATCATTCCTTCTCCTGCACCTGCCATCTTTCTCCGTTACTGCTCTCATTCCTTCTACTGCACCTGCCATCTTCCCCCCCGTTACTGCTCTCATTCCTTCTGCACCTGTCATCTTCCCCCGTTACTGCTCTCATTCCTTCTACTACACCATCCATCTTCCCCCGTTACTGCTCTCATTCCTTCTCCTGCACCTGCCATCTTCCCCCGTTACTGCTCTCATTCCTTCTCCTGCACCTGTCATCTTCCCCCGTTACTGCTCTCATTCCTTCTACTACACCATCCATCTTCCCCCGTTACTGCTCTCATTCCTTCTCCTGCACCTGCCATCTTCCCCCGTTACTGCTCTCATTCCTTCTCCTGCACCTGTCATCTTCCCCCGTTACTGCTCTCATTCCTTCTACTACACCATCCATCTTCCCCCGTTACTGCTCTCATTCCTTCTCCTGCACCTGCCATCTTCCCCCGTTACTGCTCTCATTCCTTCTCCTGCACCTGTCATCTTCCCCCGTTACTGCTCTCATTCCTTCTACTACAGCATCCATCTTCCCCCGTTACTGCTCTCATTCCTTCTCCTGCACCTGCCATCTTCCCCCGTTACTGCTCTCATTCCTTCTCCTGCACCTGCCATCTTCCCCCCGTTACTGCTCTCATTCCTTCTACTGCACCTGCCATCTTCCTCCGTTACTGCTCTCATTCCTTCTACTGCACCTGCCATCTTCCTCCCGTTACTGCTCTCATTCCTTCTCCTGCACCTGTCATCTTCCCCCGTTACTGCTCTCATTCCTTCTCCTGCACCTGCCATCTTCCCCCGTTACTGCTCTCATTCCTTCTCTTACACCTGCCATCTTCCTCCTGTTACTGCTCTCATTCCTTCTCCTGCACCAGCCATCTTCCTCCCATTACTGCTCTCATTCCTTCTACTGCACCTGTCATCTTCCCCCGTTACTGCTCTCATTCCTTCTACTGCACCAGCCATCTTCCTCCCGTTACTGCTCTCATTCCTTCTACTGCACCTGTCATCTTCCCCCGTTACTGCTCTCATTCCTTCTCCTGCACCTGCCATCTTCCCCCGTTACTGCTCTCATTCCTTCTCCTGCACCTGTCATCTTCCCCCGTTACTGCTCTCATTCCTTCTACTGCACCATCCATCTTCCCCCGTTACTGCTCTCATTCCTTCTCCTGCACCTGCCATCTTCCCCCGTTACTGCTCTCATTCCTTCTCCTGCACCTGCCATCTTCCCCCCGTTACTGCTCTCATTCCTTCTACTGCACCTGCCATCTTCCTCCGTTACTGCTCTCATTCCTTCTACTGCACCTGCCATCTTCCCCCGTTACTGCTCTCATTCCTTCTCTTACACCTGCCATCTTCCTCCCGTTACTGCTCTCATTCCTTCACCTGCACCTGCCATCTTCCCCCGTTACTGCTCTCATTCCTTCTACTGCACCTGCCATCTTCCCCCGTTACTGCTCTCATTCCTTCTCTTACACCTGCCATCTTCCCCCGTTACTGCTCTCATTCCTTCTCCTGCACCTGTCATCTTCCCCCGTTACTGCTCTCATTCCTTCTACTGCATCTGCCATCTTCCCCCGTTACTGCTCTCATTCCTTCTCCTGCACCTGCCATCTTCCTGCTGTTACTGCTCTCATTCCTTCTCCTTCACCTGCCATCTTCCCCCATTACTGCTCTCATTCCTTCTCCTGCACCTGTCATCTTCCCCCGTTACTGCTATCATTCCTTCTCCTGCACCTGCCATCTTCCCCCATTACTGCTCTCATTCCTTCTACTACACCATCCATCTTCCCCCGTTACTGCTCTCATTCCTTCTCCTGCACCTGCCATCTTCCCCCCGTTACCGCTCTCATTCCTTCTCCTGCACCTGCCATCTTCCCCCCGTTACCGCTCTCATTCCTTCTCCTGCACCTGCCATCTTCCCCCGTTACTGCTCTCATTCCTTCTCCTGCACCTGTCATCTTCCCCCGTTACTGCTCTCATTCCTTCTCCTGCACCTGCCATCTTCCCCCCGTTACTGCTCTCATTCCTTCTACTGCACCTGCCATCTTCCCCCCCGTTACTGCTCTCATTCCTTCTCCTGCAACTGCCATCTTCCCCCGTTACTGCTCTCATTCCTTCTCCTGCACCTGTCATCTTCCCCCGTTACTGCTCTCATTCCTTCTCCTGCACCTGCCATCTTCCCCCCGTTACTGCTCTCATTCCTTCTACTGCACCTGCCATCTTCCCCCCCGTTACTGCTCTCATTCCTTCTCCTGCACCTGCCATCTTCCCCCCCGTTACTGCTCTCATTCCTTCTACTGCACCTGCCATCTTCCCCCGTTACTGCTCTCATTCCTTCTCCTGCACCTGCCATCTTCCCCCCCGTTACTGCTCTCATTCCTTCTCCTGCACCTGCCATCTTCCCCCGTTACTGCTCTCATTCCTTCTCCTGCACCTGTCATCTTCCCCCGTTACTGCTCTCATTCCTTCTCCTGCACCTGCCATCTTCCCCCCGTTACTGCTCTCATTCCTTCTACTGCACCTGCCATCTTCCCCCGTTACTGCTCTCATTCCTTCTACTGCACCTGCCATCTTCCTCCCGTTACTGCTCTCATTCCTTCTACTGTACCTGCCATCTTCCTCCCGTTACTGCTCTCATTCCTTCTCCTGCACCTGCCATCTTCCCCCGTTACTGCTCTCATTCCTTCTCCTGCACCTGTCATCTTCCCCCGTTACTGCTCTCATTCCTTCTACTGCACCTGCCATCTTCCTGCTGTTACTGCTCTCATTCCTTCTCCTGCACCTGCCATCTTCCCCCGTTACTGCTATCATTCCTTCTCCTGCACCTCCCATCTTCCCCCGTTACTGCTCTCATTCCTTCTCCTGCACCTGCCATCTTCCCCCGTTACTGCTCTCATTCCTTCTCTTACACCTGTCATCTTCCCCCGTTACTGCTCTCATTCCTTCTACTGCACCTGCCATCTTCCCCCGTTACTGCTCTCATTCCTTCTCTTACACCTGCCATCTTCCTCCCGTTACTGCTCTCATTCCTTCTCCTGCACCTGTCATCTTCCCCCGTTACTGCTCTCATTCCTTCTCCTGCACCTGTCATCTTCCCCCGTTACTGCTCTCATTCCTTCTCCTGCACCTGCCATCTTCCCCCATTACTGCTCTCATTCCTTCTACTACACCATCCATCTTCCCCCGTTACTGCTCTCATTCCTTCTCCTGCACCTGCCATCTTCCTCCTGTTACTGCTCTCATTCCTTCTCCTGCACCTGTCATCTTCCCCCGTTACTGCTCTCATTCCTTCTACTGCACCTGCCATCTTCCCCCGTTACTGCTCTCATTCCTTCTACTGCACCTGCCATCTTCCTCCCGTTACTGCTCTCATTCCTTCTCCTGCACCTGTCATCTTCCCCCGTTACTGCTATCATTCCTTCTCCTGCACCTGCCATATTCCCCCGTTACTGCTCTCATTCCTTCTCTTACACCTGTCATCTTCCCCCCCGTTACTGCTCTCATTCCTTCTCTTACACCTGTCATCTTCCCCCGTTACTGCTCTCATTCCTTCTCCTTCACCTGCCATCTTCCCCCATTACTGCTCTCATTCCTTCTCCTGCACCTGTCATCTTCCCCCGTTACTGCTCTCATTCCTTCTCCTGCACCTGCCATCTTCCCCCATTACTGCTATCATTCCTTCTCCTGCACCTGCCATCTTCCTCCGTTACTGCTCTCATTCCTTCTACTGCACCTGCCTTCTTCCCCCGTTACTGCTCTCATTCCTTCTCTTACACCTGCCATCTTCCTCCCGTTACTGCTCTCATTCCTTCACCTGCACCTGCCATCTTCCCCCGTTACTGCTCTCATTCCTTCTACTGCACCTGCCATCTTCCCCCGTTACTGCTCTCATTCCTTCTCTTACACCTGCCATCTTCCCCCGTTACAGCTCTCATTCCTTCTCCTGCACCTGTCATCTTCCCCCGTTACTGCTCTCATTCCTTCTACTGCATCTGCCATCTTCCCCCGTTACTGCTCTCATTCCTTCTCCTGCACCTGCCATCTTCCTGCTGTTACTGCTCTCATTCCTTCTCCTTCACCTGCCATCTTCCCCCATTACTGCTCTCATTCCTTCTCCTGCACCTGTCATCTTCCCCCGTTACTGCTATCATTCCTTCTCCTGCACCTGCCATCTTCCCCCATTACTGCTCTCATTCCTTCTACTACACCATCCATCTTCCCCCGTTACTGCTCTCATTCCTTCTCCTGCACCTGCCATCTTCCCCCCGTTACCGCTCTCATTCCTTCTCCTGCACCTGCCATCTTCCCCCCGTTACCGCTCTCATTCCTTCTCCTGCACCTGCCATCTTCCCCCGTTACTGCTCTCATTCCTTCTCCTGCACCTGTCATCTTCCCCCGTTACTGCTCTCATTCCTTCTCCTGCACCTGCCATCTTCCCCCCGTTACTGCTCTCATTCCTTCTACTGCACCTGCCATCTTCCCCCCCGTTACTGCTCTCATTCCTTCTCCTGCACCTGCCATCTTCCCCCGTTACTGCTCTCATTCCTTCTCCTGCACCTGTCATCTTCCCCCGTTACTGCTCTCATTCCTTCTCCTGCACCTGTCATCTTCCCCCGTTACTGCTCTCATTCCTTCTCCTGCACCTGCCATCATCCCCCCGTTACTGCTCTCATTCCTTCTACTGCACCTGCCATCTTCCCCCCCGTTACTGCTCTCATTCCTTCTCCTGCACCTGCCATCTTCCCCCCCGTTACTGCTCTCATTCCTTCTACTGCACCTGCCATCTTCCCCCCCGTTACTGCTCTCATTCCTTCTACTGCACCTGCCATCTTCCCCCGTTACTGCTCTCATTCCTTCTCCTGCACCTGCCATCTTCCCCCCCGTTACTGCTCTCATTCCTTCTCCTGCACCTGCCATCTTCCCCCGTTACTGCTCTCATTCCTTCTCCTGCACCTGTCATCTTCCCCCGTTACTGCTCTCATTCCTTCTCCTGCACCTGCCATCTTCCCCCCGTTACTGCTCTCATTCCTTCTACTGCACCTGCCATCTTCCCCCGTTACTGCTCTCATTCCTTCTACTGCACCTGCCATCTTCCTCCCGTTACTGCTCTCATTCCTTCTACTGTACCTGCCATCTTCCTCCCGTTACTGCTCTCATTCCTTCTCCTGCACCTGCCATCTTCCCCCGTTACTGCTCTCATTCCTTCTCCTGCACCTGTCATCTTCCCCCGTTACTGCTCTCATTCCTTCTACTGCACCTGCCATCTTCCTGCTGTTACTGCTCTCATTCCTTCTCCTGCACCTGCCATCTTCCCCCGTTACTGCTATCATTCCTTCTCCTGCACCTCCCATCTTCCCCCGTTACTGCTCTCATTCCTTCTCCTGCACCTGCCATCTTCCTCCTGTTACTGCTCTCATTCCTTCTCCTGCACCTGCCATCTTCCCCCGTTACTGCTATCATTCCTTCTCCTGCACCTCCCATCTTCCCCCGTTACTGCTCTCATTCCTTCTCCTGCACCTGCCATCTTCCCCTGTTACTGCTCTCATTCCTTCTCTTACACCTGTCATCTTCCCCCGTTACTGCTCTCATTCCTTCTACTGCACCTGTCATCTTCCCCCGTTACTGCTCTCATTCCTTCTACTGCACCTGCCATCTTCCTCCCGTTACTGCTCTCATTCCTTCTCCTGCACCTGTCATCTTCCCCCGTTACTGCTCTCATTCCTTCTCCTGCACCTGTCATCTTCCCCCGTTACTGCTCTCATTCCTTCTCCTGCACCTGCCATCTTCCCCCATTACTGCTCTCATTCCTTCTACTGCACCTGCCATCTTCCTCCCGTTACTGCTCTCATTCCTTCTCCTGCACCTGTCATCTTCCCCCGTTACTGCTCTCATTCCTTCTCCTGCACCTGTCATCTTCCCCCGTTACTGCTCTCATTCCTTCTCCTGCACCTGTCATCTTCCCCCGTTACTGCTCTCATTCCTTCTCCTGCACCTGCCATCTTCCCCCGTTACTGCTCTCATTCCTTCTCCTGCACCTGCCATCTTCCCCCGTTACTGCTCTCATTCCTTCTCCTGCACCTGCCATCTTCCTCCTGTTACTGCTCTCATTCCTTCTCCTGCACCTGTCATCTTCCCCCGTTACTGCTCTCATTCCTTCTACTGCACCTGCCATCTTCCCCCGTTACTACTCTCATTCCTTCTCTTACACCTGTCATCTTCCCCCCCGTTACTGCTCTCATTCCTTCTCTTACACCTGTCATCTTCCCCCGTTACTGCTCTCATTCCTTCTACTGCACCTGCCATCTTCCTGCTGTTACTGCTATCATTCCTTCTCCTTCACCTGCCATCTTCCCCCATTACTGCTCTCATTCCTTCTCCTGCACCTGTCATCTTCCCCCGTTACTGCTCTCATTCCTTCTCCTGCACCTGCCATCTTCCCCCATTACTGCTATCATTCCTTCTCCTGCACCTGTCATCTTCCCCCGTTACTGCTATCATTCCTTCTCCTGCACCTGCCATCTTCCCCCATTACTGCTCTCATTCCTTCTACTACACCATCCATCTTCCCCCGTTACTGCTCTCATTCCTTCTCCTGCACCTGCCATCTTCCTCCTGTTACTGCTCTCATTCCTTCTCCTGCACCTGTCATCTTCCCCCGTTACTGCTCTCATTCCTTCTACTGCACCTGCCATCTTCCCCCGTTACTGCTCTCATTCCTTCTCCTGCACCTGCCATCTTCCTGCTGTTACTGCTCTCATTCCTTCTCCTGCACCTGCCATCTTCCCCCATTACTGCTCTCATTCCTTCTCCTGCACCTGCCATCTTCCTCCATTACTGCTCTCATTCCTTCTCCTGCACCTGTCATCTTCCCCCCCGTTACTGCTCTCATTCCTTCACCTGCACCTGCCATCTTCCCCCGTTACTGCTCTCATTCCTTCTCCTGCACCTGCCATCTTCCTGCTGTTACTGCTTACATTCCTTCTCCTGCACCTGCCATCTTCCTGCTGTTACTGCTCTCATTCCTTCTCCTGCACCTGCCATCTTCCCCCCGTTACTGCTCTCATTCCTTCTCCTGCACCTGCCATCTTCCCCCGTTACTGCTCTCATTCCTTCTCCTGCACCTGTCATCTTCCCCCGTTACTGCTCTCATTCCTTCTCCTGCACCTGCCATCTTCCCCCGTTACTGCTCTCATTCCTTCTCCTGCACCTGTCATCTTCCCCCGTTACTGCTCTCATTCCTTCTCCTGTACCTGCCATCTTCTCCCATTACTGCTCTCATTCCTTCTCCTGCACCTGTCATCTTCCCCCGTTACTGCTCTCATTCCTTCTCCTGCACCTGCCATCTTCCCCCGTTACCGCTCTCATTCCTTCTCCTGCACCTGCCATCTTCCCCCGTTACTGCTCTCATTCCTTCTCCTGCACCTGCCATCTTCTCCCGTTACTGCTCTCATTCCTTCTCCTGCACCTGTCATCTTCCCCCCCGTTACTGCTCTCATTCCTTCTCCTGCACCTGCCATCTTCTCCCGTTACTGCTCTCATTCCTTCTCCTGCACCTGTCATCTTCCCCCCCGTTACTGCTCTCATTCCTTCTCCTGCACCTGTCATCTTCCTGCTGTTACTGCTCTCATTCCTTCTCCTGCACCTGCCATCTTCCCCCATTACTGCTCTCATTCCTTCTCCTGCACCTGTCATCTTCCCCCGTTACTGCTCTCATTCCTTCTCCTGCACCTGCCATCTTCCCCCGTTACTGCTCTCATTCCTTCTCCTGCACCTGTCATCTTCCCCCGTTACTGCTCTCATTCCTTCTCCTGCACCTGTCATCTTCCCCCGTTACTGCTCTCATTCCTTCTCCTGCACCTGCCATCTTCTCCCGTTACTGCTCTCATTCCTTCTCCTGCACCTGTCATCTTCCCCCCCGTTACTGCTCTCATTCCTTCTCCTGTACCTGTCATCTTCCCCCGTTACTGCTCTCATTCCTTCACCTGCACCTGCCATCTTCCCCCGTTACTGCTCTCATTCCTTCTCCTGCACCTGCCATCTTCCCCCCGTTACCGCTCTTATTCCTTCTCCTGCACCTGCCATCTTCCCCCGTTACTGCTCTCATTCCTTCTCCTGCACCTGCCATCTTCTCCCGTTACTGCTCTCATTCCTTCTCCTGCACCTGTCATCTTCCCCCCCGTTACTGCTCTCATTCCTTCTCCTGCACCTGCCATCTTCTCCCGTTACTGCTCTCATTCCTTCTCCTGCACCTGTCATCTTCCCCCATTACTGCTCTCATTCCTTCTCCTGCACCTGTCATCTTCCCCCGTTACTGCTCTCATTCCTTCTCCTGCACCTGCCATCTTCCCCCATTACTGCTCTCATTCCTTCTCCTGCACCTGTCATCTTCCCCCGTTACTGCTCTCATTCCTTCTCCTGCACCTGTCATCTTCCCCCATTACTGCTCTCATTCCTTCTCCTGCACCTGTCATCTTCCCCCGTTACTGCTCTCATTCCTTCTCCTGCACCTGCCATCTTCCCCCCGTTACCGCTCTCATTCCTTCTGCACCTGCCATCTTCCCCCGTTACTGCTCTCATTCCTTCTCCTGCACCTGTCATCTTCCCCCCGTTACCGCTCTCATTCCTTCTGCACCTGCCATCTTCCCCCGTTACTGCTCTCATTCCTTCTCCTGCACCTGTCATCTTCCCCCGTTACTGCTATCATTCCTTCTCCTGCACCTGTCATCTTCTCCCGTTACTGCTCTCATTCCTTCTCCTGCACCTGCCATCTTCCCCCCCGTTACTGCTCTCATTCCTTCTCCTGCACCTGTCATCTTCCCCCGTTACTGCTCTCATTCCTTCTCCTGCACCTGTCATCTTCCCCCGTTACTGCTCTCATTCCTTCTCCTGCACCTGCCATCTTCTCCCGTTACTGCTCTCATTCCTTCTCCTGCACCTGTCATCTTCCCCCCCGTTACTGCTCTCATTCCTTCTCCTGTACCTGTCATCTTCCCCCGTTACTGCTCTCATTCCTTCTCCTGCACCTGTCATCTTCCCCCCCGTTACTGCTCTCATTCCTTCTCCTGCACCTGCCATCTTCTCCCGTTACTGCTCTCATTCCTTCTCCTGCACCTGTCATCTTCCCCCATTACTGCTCTCATTCCTTCTCCTGCACCTGTCATCTTCCCCCGTTACTGCTCTCATTCCTTCTCCTGCACCTGCCATCTTCCCCCATTACTGCTCTCATTCCTTCTCCTGCACCTGTCATCTTCCCCCGTTACTGCTCTCATTCCTTCTCCTGCACCTGTCATCTTCCCCCGTTACTGCTCTCATTCCTTCTCCTGCACCTGTCATCTTCCCCCGTTACTGCTCTCATTCCTTCTCCTGCACCTGCCATCTTCCCCCCGTTACCGCTCTCATTCCTTCTGCACCTGCCATCTTCCCCCGTTACTGCTCTCATTCCTTCTCCTGCACCTGTCATCTTCCCCCCGTTACCGCTCTCATTCCTTCTGCACCTGCCATCTTCCCCCGTTACTGCTCTCATTCCTTCTCCTGCACCTGTCATCTTCCCCCGTTACTGCTATCATTCCTTCTCCTGCACCTGTCATCTTCTCCCGTTACTGCTCTCATTCCTTCTCCTGCACCTGCCATCTTCCCCCCCGTTACTGCTCTCATTCCTTCTCCTGCACCTGCCATCTTCCCCCCCGTTACTGCTCTCATTCCTTCTACTGCACCTGCCATCTTCTCCCGTTACTGCTCTCATTCCTTCTCCTGCACCTGTCATCTTCCCCCCCGTTACTGCTCTCATTCCTTCTCCTGCACCTGCCATACTGTCCTGGATACTTCTCTAATCCCTTTTCCTGCACCCGTCACTACCTATCATTCCTCCTCTTACACCTCCCATCATTTACCTGTCACTGCCTTCATTCTGCATTATACTGCCTATCACTCACCTGTCACTACTGTCATTCCTCCTCATACCTTCTGTCACGCATCATTTAATCTTGACCTCTGTGTAGCACAAAGCATGCAATACATAAAGTCTGTGACCGGGACTTTCCAGAACCTGCAAGTTGTTACAAGCGCACTGTACACCGCTGTGGGAAGACTCCTGTCACAGCCCCCAGCACCGTACATTACGTGCCGGAACTAGCGCATTTCCTAGGGCAGCATCAGTGGGTATAATCTCATTGCAGCTGGCACTGCCATTATCACCGACAGCAGATTCAGCTCCACAAATTCTCATTAAACCAACTTAATACAACTCTTCTCTGTAATATCCAACACAATACATCCAATTACTAGGGGGAAATAAGCAAATACATAATTAAATGTATCCTTATCAGGTAAACTAGGGGAGTCAGCATTACATAATCCAAGTGTGCCGGGATAATGGTGACATTGTGCAACTGACCCTCAAACGTCACTCATAAGACTTACATTGGAATTTAAAATTACAGTACTTCCTTAATACCTCAATGATATAAGAGTCTAGGGGGTCTATTCTATTCTAGTCGGAACTGCCGTCTAGTCGAAAAGACGGCAGTTTCCAACTTTTTTAGGTCGAATCATGATTTGACCTATTCAATGAGGCTGCTGTTTTTCCGACTTGTCGGCAATTCCGACTTAACGGAAAACACATGGATCTGCGGATTAGCCGTGGATCCACGTGTTTTGTCAAATCTGCGGCCAAATCAGACAGGTTTTAGTCCCGTTTTCGACAATGTCAAACAGACTTTAAAAATAAAAAGTCGGATTGACCTTGTCAGAAATGGCCAAAACCTGTCATTTTTGGCCTCAAAAAGAATGCTGAATTGTCGGAACCTTTCCGTCAGAAAGGATCCGACATCAATTGAATAGACCTCTATACGATACATAACGCTAAATAATTGGGCCTTTTGATTTTGGGTTCTAAATTGTGTTTTTCTCTCCAAAGCTAAACAAAAGATGCCGGAAGGTTTAATTAATAATGATGTGCGTCTTAATACTAATTAGCATCCCACTCATCCTTCCCGTCACCACATAAATGCCATTATTGAGCGGAGTACGTGGATTTAAGAGATAAACGGAACTTTATTCTAGTTTAATCCCCTAGGAGTAAATACACTAAGCGGCAGAACTGTAGCAGAGAAACACGGCAGTATTGTATCAGAACAGCTCAGTTATATTTGGGGAGACTGATTACTCCCACCTGTTACTCCCTGATAACCAGATGCACTGTCCTACCATCCGGCACGCCACAAAACTGACCAGTGATTTGTCTTCATTCCATCAACACGTATGGTAGAGTGCCTGTCATCCCAGAGATAACCCCTGCGGAGAGATGTGTGGCCCACGCCCGTACACCCGTCCTACGGCTCACGCATTGCGGAGACCCTTCCTGCCGCAGTACTTTCCAGTGTATACATTAGCCTATTTTGGTATCTAGGGAAAAATATGCTGCGTTCATTTATATTATTCTTGCGGACTGTGACGTGAAAGTGAAAACAATCACCTGGTAACAAAGGCAGATTTACCGACGGTGTATTTACTCCAGGCCAACAGTAGAGCAGGAGGATAAAAATGACGCCAACAAATCTATCACCTCCTGTTCTCCTTTATTCTGTTGCTGCAAGGAATCCACAATTAACAGTCTTCCAGCCGCTAACCAGAGCCAGCCGCGCAGCGCCGGCAGCAGAAAACCTGGGAACATTTTGTGGGATTGTAAGAAATGGGAAACATCAGATATTATCAGACATCAAGCAGAAGGATACTCGAGACAGGGAGGAGAAACATTTGCAGAAAGACGGACTTAGCAGAGGGCTCCTGGCGGCACAAGAGTGACAGCCTACAGGGCGCTATATCCGAGGCGAATAATTACTACCAATAGTCCCCATCTCTACGTCGTCAGTGTCCAATTATCTACCGATTGTTGTAGTTCTAAGATATTGTCTGTGGACGCTCCCTCACCATGTGTCTTTTATTACATGCATAAAGGTTTACACGCCATGTATTCTTCATCAAGCATCAATAGAATAGTCCCTATCATTGTAATATACAGCAAGTTCCTCATCTGAAGCTACATTCCAAGGACATATGAAATGGAAAAGACCAGATACATTTGAAGTCATGAGTCTCCCGGACATTCTGGGAGACTAGGCAAATATAACTTCTTAGAAGAAATTCTGCACATTGTACATAAGGCCCTCTGGTGGCGACCTCTTGACATTAACCTTTAACCTCTTGTCTTTCCAGATGGCTCAGGTTAGGTAAGAGAGGTCTAGAAACTATATAGACGTGGTGAGATATTAATCTATAGGGAAAATGTATATAGCCTTTTAAGCGGGATCCAGTCTCTATGTCGACAGTAACTAGGTCGACCACTATTGGTCGACAGTAACTAGGTCGACAGGGTTTCTAGGTCGACATGGTCTGGATCGACAGGTCAAAAGGTCGACATGAGTTTTTCACGATTTTTTTTTCTTTTTTGAACTTTTTCATACTTAACGATCCATGTGGACTACGATTGGAACGGTAATCTGTGCCGAGCGAAGCATGGCGAACGAAGCGAGGGGACACGGTGCACTAATTGGGGTTCCCGGTCACTCTACGAAGAAAACGACACCAAAAAAAACATAAAAAACTCATGTCGACCTTTTGACCTAAAGACCCTGTCGACCTAGTTACTGTTGACCAATAGTGGTCGACCTAGACACTGTCGACCTAGTTACTATCTACCTTCCATACCACACCCTTCTAAGCAGTGGAGAAGTTACCCATAGCAACCAGACAGGTTCTACAGTAGCTATCATTTATCTAGTACATTCTTTAAAATGATAAGTAGAAGCTGATTGGTGATGGGTAACTTCTCCACCCTCTAGAGGGCTTGTTAAGGCTTGTTAGCTCCCCCCCTACATATGTCAGCGACACCCGGAATACGTGCCTCACAAGTGCGTGAACAGCTTGTACACTGAGCTGTCACCAGGGGGTTTAATAGCAGCTGCCTGCCAAGGTACATGTTTTTTTAAGTACCAAACAAATGTACAGTATCAACTCCTATGTATATATGCCGGTGCCCCTACTCAGTGTCATTCTACATAAATGGCCAATTGCAGCGTGCCACTACTGCCTTGTACCCAGGACACAGGTCTCAGAATACGATCTGATTATCAATGTATAGATAAACTGCCCAGTCTCGGATGCAGTCCTCAGTACCTTCTCCTACTAGGTATTGGGAACCGAATAGTAGCACCCTTTCGTATTGTATGCGACTGCACAGTAGCAATCCTTCCTGTAAATAAAAGCTATTATCACAATGTATTGCTGTTGCAGGAATCCCCACGGCTTCTATTAAGTTGTCAATACATCATGTTAGAAAACCATTGTTTTAGTCTCTGTCCTATAATACCCTCATCTCCTCTCAAACCCCTTCTATCAATCTTATTCCCATGTTCTAATCCGCTCGTGATACATACATGCAATCGTCATGCTACACAAAGAATTCTATATAAAGTGCACATAATATAAAATACTCGAAGGCAACAGAAACCATATTATCTTCTAGTAAAGGATCTCTCTCTCACCAGACCAGCACTCTGTGTATTCTGTATATAGCTACCCCCTGTATATTCCCCACACTAGAGTCTTCTCTCTCTCTATGCGTTCCCACCACACCACGTTCAATAGATCTATATGAGTTCCTTGCACAAGAACACACAGCAGATCATTACATGCACAGCACCTGCTCAGGACGCGGTGCGACCCCCTGTAGTACGCTCCATCGCCAGGAAACTACTTGCTGGAGGAAATAACTGTGATAAGAAGATAAAAATAGCCGGGAATGATGGAAAGCGTGCAGCCTATACATAGCCGAGAGGAGAGGAAATTCATTTATGAGAAAGATGCACAAGGTAAAGCAACGCGGCATTAACCCCGCACAAGCCGGCGGCTCACTGCCATGAATGTTTCCAAGGTGACATCTAATAGGACTCACTTCCACGAGCGGCCACAGATAATAGGTAATCCCGACACAGAAACCATCACACTCGTCTGCAATTAATAGTAATTAGTGCATTGGGAGGGATGTGCGGATGGTGTACCCTCTGCAAACTGCAATAGACTCAGGACTCCACTAGCTCCTTTTATGGTGAATTTGGCTCCTGGGTGTACTTATTGTTACTGGGCCACAAGCAAGGACACATGTCTAATCAGTAACCAGGCTGCCCTAAGGAGAACAAGAGACGGCTCTGTGGGGCTCCGGGAAAAGATTTCCTGTCTTCAAATTAGTGGACGACGGAACACGAGTTTGATTTATTAAACGTTACCCATTGACTTCTGGTACAGGCATACAAGACATAACAATCATTATATTTATACAGCCCTTTTCTCCAACAGGACTCAAGGCATACCTGTAGGTGTCTGAGACGGTGTGCATGATTGGTTCGACCACATGCAAGAGGTCGACAGGGTCAGAAGGTCGACATGTAAAAGGTGGACACCTGGAAAGGTCAACAGGTACAAATGGCCAACACGGTTAAAAGGTCAACATGGAAATAGTCGACACAAGGGTTGTTTTTTCTTGGGTGCACCTTACCACTTTAAACCGCATGTGACCACAATTACTGTACCACTGTATTCGCCACGCTTCGGGCAAGGTTACTAATCCCAATCATAGCCCATGTGGATGGTAAATTATGAAAATTTTTTAAAAAGTGTAAAAAAAAAAATTGTCGACTTTGTGTCGATCATTGTCATGTCAACCTTTTGAACCTGTTGACCCTTTATACCTGTCAACCTTAAGCACTGTCTAACTTTGTAATGCTGACCTTTTCTACCCGTCGACTTAATGCATGTTTCCTGTATGGGGTCGACTTATTGACTGTCAACCTATTTACTGTCGACCAATCATCCAGATGGATTCAGTATGATATCCCATTGGATGGGATGCCGGCTGTCAGAATATCGACAGTGGCATCCCGTCTATCAGAATCCTGAAAGCCAACCAGAAAGTACCCTAACCCTTCCCTGCCCCTACCCTAACAGTCCCTTGTGGGTGCCTAAACCTAACCCTTCCCGGTGGTGCCTAACTCTAGCCCTCCCTTCCCCACTGCCTAAACCTAACCCTCCCCGGTGGTGCCTAACCCTAGCCCTCCCTTCCCCACTGCCTAAACCTAACCCTCCCCGGTGGTGCCTAACCCTATCCTCCCTTCCCGCTGCCTAAACCTAACCCTCCCCGGTGGTGCCTAACCCTATCCTCCCTTCCCGCTGCCTAAACCTAACCCTCCCCGGTGGTGCCTAACCATAACCTTCCTCGGTGGTGCCTAACCCTAAGCCTCCCGGGTGGTGCCTAACCATAACCTTCCCCGGTGGTGCCTAAACCTAACCCTCCCCAGTGGTGCCTAACCCTAACCTTCCCTTCCCCGCTGCCTAAACCTAACCCTCCCCAGTGGTGCCTAACCCTAACCTTCCCTTCCCTGCTGCCTAAACCTAACCCTCCCCAGTGATGCCTAACCCTAACCCTCCCTTAACCGCTGCCTAAACCTAACCCTCCCCGGTGGTGCCTAACCATAACCTTCCCCGCTGCCTAAACCTAACCCTCCCCAGTGGTGCCTAACCCTAACCTTCCCTTCCTGCTGCCTAAACCTAACCCTCCCTGGTAGTGCCTAAACTTAACCCTCCCGGTAGTGCCTAACCTTCCCCGGTGGTGCCTAACTCGAACCCTCCCTTCCCCGCTGCCTAAACCTAACCATCCACACTTAGTGCCAAACCCTAACCTCCCCTTGTAAGTGCCTAACTACCTTTCCCCGGAACCTAACCCTAACCCTCCCGTCCCTATAACCTAACCCCCCTTCTGATGCCCAAACCTAACATCCCACACCCCATGGCAGTACGAAAGCGCGTCCCGCTGAAAGAACGTTTGGGATTCCGTGCGTCAGTATTTTGACTCCTAGGATCCTGATCCCCGTCGGTATTTAGTCGTCGGGCTTATGCAGTCGGTCGGGATTCTGGCGTAGGTATTTAGACCGCCGGGATCCCATCCAGATCCCATCTGAGAGATTTAGGGGCGTATTTATAACAGGGCCTAAACTAGGATTTTCGTCACCCGAGGCAAGAAAGTAATTCGACACCCCACCCCCCTAAAAAATAATAATAATAAAAATCCCCCACGTCACACTGAAATAATCAATTATCAAATATTTTTAAAAAAGGGGATACTATTGGACAATATTGCCCTGTGTGCCCCAAATGCCCAAAGAGTCTCTGTCACATGCCCCTGTGTGCCCCCATATATTACATCACTGCACTTCATAATTACAGTACATCACTACACTGCATGCCCCTATACTCTACACTACATCCCCTATATACTACACTACAGGTGTAGTATGGTATGCCAGCGGCCGGGCTCCCGGCGACCGGGATACCGGCGCCGGGATCCCGACAGCGTGGCGATCGCAAATGAGCCCCTTGCGGGCTCACTGCGCTCACCACGCTGCGGGCACGGTAACGCGCTATTTATTCTCCCTCCAGAGGGGTCGTGGACCCCGAAGAGGGAGAAAAATGTCGGTATGCCGGCTCTCGGGATTCCGGCGTCGGTATACTGTGCGCCGGGATCCCGACAGCCGGCAAACTGAAGACCACCCCTACACTACATCCCACTGCAGGCTGCATTACATAATGACAGTACATCACTACACTACATGCCCCTATACACTACACTACATCCCCCTGCAGGCTGCATTATATCACTACACTACATGCCCCTATACACTACACTACATCCCCCTGCAGGCTGCATTATATCACTACACTACATGCCCCTATACACTACACTACATCCCCCTGCAGGCTGCATTACATCACTACACTACATGCCCCTATACACTACACTACATCCCCCTGCAGGCTGCATTATATCACTACACTACATGCCCCTATACACTACACTACATCCCCCTGCAGGCTGCATTACATCACTACACTACATGCCCCTATACACTACACTACACTACACTACATCCCCCTGCAGGCTGCATTATATCACTACACTACATGCCCCTATACACTACACTACATCCCCCTGCAGACTGCATTACATCACTACACTACATGCCCCTATACACTACACTACATCCCCCTGCAGGCTGCATTATATCACTACACTACATGCCCCTATACACTACACTACATCCCTCTGCAGGCTGCATTATATCACTACACTACATGCCCCTATACACTACATCACATCCCCCTGCAGGCTGCATTACATCACTACACTACATGCCCCTATACACTACACTACATCCCCCTGCAGGCTGCATTACATAATGACAGTACATCACTACACTACATGCCCCTATACACTACACTACATCCCCCTGCAGGCTGCATTACATAATGACAGTACATCACTACACTACATGCCCCTATACACTACACTACATCCCCCTGCAGGCTGCATTATATCACTACACTACATGCCCCTATACACTACACTACACCCCCTTGCAGGCTGCATTACATAATGACAGTACATCACTACACTACATGCCCCTATACACTACACTACATCCCCCTGCAGGCTGCATTACATAATGACAGTACACCACTACACTACATGCCCCTATACACTACACTACATCCCCCTGCAGGCTGCATTATATCACTACACTACATGCCCCTATACACTACACTACATCCCCCTGCAGGCTGCATTATATCACTACACTACATGCCCCTATACACTACACTACATCCCCCTGCAGGCTGCATTATATCACTACACTACATGCCCCTATACACTACACTACATCCCCCTGCAGGCTGCATTATATCACTACACTACATGCCCCTATACACTACACTACATCCCCCTGCAGGCTGCATTACATCACTACACTACATGCCCCCATACACTACACTACATCCCCCTGCAGGCTGAATTACATCACTACACTACATGTCCCTATACACTACACTACATGTCCCTATACACTACACTACATAATGACAGTACATCACTACACTACATGCCCCTATACACTACATCCTACTGCAGGCTGCATTACATCACTACACTACATGCCCCTATACACTACACTACATCCCCCTGCAGGCTGCATTACATCACTACACTACATGCCCCCAGTGACGTGCGGTGGGGTGAGGCAGAGCCTTTCCTGTCATACGAACGTATACGCCAGAGTTTTGACTATATAAAGTATATGAAAAATACAAAGAATATGTTAGAAATCTCTTCTTTGTAGTATTCTAATAATTTTTCTAGTCAAAACTCCGGAGTAAAAAGTTTATGGCAGGTGAGGCAGAGCCTCCCCCGCTTATCTATGCCACACATCTCTGATCAATACTCACCAAACTTCTAGCAATATTTACTGCTGCACCTGTGTATATTGCCCACCTGCATATACTGCTGCACCTGTGTATAATGCCCACCTGCATATACTGCTGCACCAGTGTATATTGTCCACCTGCATATACTGCTGCACCTGTGTATAATGCCCACCTGCATATACTGCTGCACCTGTGTATAATGCCCACCTGCATATACTGCTGCACCTGTGTTTAATGCGCACCTGCATATACTGCTGCACCTGTGTATATTGCCCACCTGCATATACTGCTGCACCTGTGTATAATGCCCACCTGCATATACTGCTGCCCCTGTGTATAATGCCCACCTGCATATACTGCTGCACCTGTGTATAATGCGCACCTGCATATACTGCTGCACCTGTGTATATTGTCCACCTGCATATTCTGCTGCACCTGTGTATAATGCCCACATACACCCTTGGAGTCATAGATTGTGTGTAAATCTAGCTCTGGCACTAGCCAGTGCCTCCTAAACCATTTACCTCACCTCACGTCCCTGCGGACATACTACATTACATACTCTAGATGCAATACTACATCCTCCTATAGGCAGAGGTTGATACTGCTACGTGGGAGCACAGTGCCGATAATAAAGTCTGTCTTTAAACTCACCACAAAACTGCTGTAGTGATAATCGATGAGAATTGGAGGTGGTCCAGGATTTAAGTTTCCACTTCCAGGTGGACGGCTGGCAAAGTGAGCCTTTTGATTTCTGTAACGTTAGTGACTGCACCTGTTAACAAGCGGCTGCCTGGGGCAGCTTGTCCTCTCAATGGTTTGTGGCTCACAGCTTGTTATCGGTCGGTATTGGTCAGGCAGCCGGGATCGTAGGCTGCTTGAAGACAGCACCGACAGCCCGCATGGTGGACCACACGCTAGTCGTGGTACTGCACGGCAAAGAATAGAGTCTAAGACAGTAGCCGGCATAGGAGAGGTCCCAGGCACTGGAGCTCATCCACACAGCGTCTGTAGGCAGACAGGTGGGTCAGGGACACTGCCCCGTGGGCGGTCTGCAGCCTCACTGCTCCTCTGTAACCCCTCGGCTCCCCCTCAAATCTTGCACCCAGGGCGCATGTGGGAGAGGCATTACTGTTGAGCTCTTATATCAGACAGAGATTTATCACATTCTTGGCAGTAAACGTATTCCGATAATATCGGTACAAGGTGTGGTAGCGGAATACTAGGGAGGCCAATCCCGGGATCGGTATTGGCGGGATACCAGGATTTAGGCTCAAAAACGGCTGGGATTCAATCCCAGGATTGGAAGCTCCAATCTCGGGGATTGAGGGATCTGAGTTGAGCGTCCTCAGGGTGCTCAGATGCTGCCCGGCTCCTTACTCCGGGTTCCGCTGTGCAGCAGTCACAGGTCACGCTGCGCCGTCACCCGCCGCTGAGAGTGAGACGCGGATGTTTCCCACCCACCCCCGTTTTATGGTGAGTTATGTGTGTGGTGCGGGGCGAGGGGGGCGCACACAAAGGGAAAAGCCAATCCCGGATATCCCAGGATTGACCATTTTTCAATCCCAAAACCCGGGATTGGAAAAATGACCCAGGATTGGCCTCCCTAGCTGCCACGTTCTCTATCCTATTCCCTTGGCAGGAAACCTGAACTACTGTTCATTTCGCATAAATTGTTGCAACAATGTAGCTATGCGCAAGGGCTGATGCTGCCAAGAGCTTCACGAGCTGAAATCTTGTTTTCAGCCACAATGGAACACAGAAATGGACACAGTAAGGGCCTGACGGTGAGTTGGAAGAAAGCCGTGCAGAGATGAGGAGGTCCCCGTGCAGGCTCCTTCTGAGCCCCATACTCTCTAGCTGGCTGCGCTCTGGGCACTAGGGTCACAAGGGAACCCTAGCGTTGTCCCAGAGTCTAATGCGCATGCGTAGATCTCTGTGAAAATGGCGCAGCGGACATTTTCCCGGTGATTTTTCCTACTGTGCATGTGCAAAACACCAGAAAAATGTCCGCAGCGTCATTTTCCCAGTGGGTTTTGCAGCTCTGCTGCAACGCGGGACTCCGGAGGGCAAGTATTTAAAAAAATGGGTTCAGGGTGGGCGGTGTGGGCCCCCTGGACCCGTGAGCACCGCACACACTGCATCCAATATAAATACGCCAGTGGTGCTACTGCACTGTGCATACAGAAGTAACGCATATATCCACCTGTATGCTGCGATGTGTCCGCCCGATATGTATGACTGAGTTGCTACTAGTCATCATCCGTTTGTTCCTACACTATACGAGACGCAAATGATCTGCCTCCAAACAGGCGCCTGTACGCTGCTCTGCGACTCTGCATAACCCGCAGTTCCGTCAACGCGCCCTCAGCCAACTTTGCCTTAGCAGGAACGCCCTGTTACACCCCTTAGTCATAGGTGTAGATGTAATCCAAAGGCGTTTCTGCATCACCCATATGTGCGCGCTTAGTTTTTGCGCCTGTGCAGGGTGACAGCTGACGCTCCTCATCTATGTGTACATTCAGCGCCGCATTACACCCTATGGGATTAATATTAATAGAATGATGACTTTGTGGTGATCTCCTTTATGTAATGCCAACTATAATAAGATTACGATGCCCCTACCCCATCCTGAGCAGAGTCGGAGCTGGCGCTATACCTGGTGCGCAGCGCTGGAGCATTCAGACATCCATACAACATCGACAGAGCCTGAGGCAGCTCTTCTAGTTCTCAGGCAGGCTGGGTGTATGCATTTCAGCCAAGTCTTTATATTAGCAGCAAGATTTATAGTTACACCTGTCTCGCTTCTGGATATTGGTGTGTGCAAGGACAGTAATATCCCAACCACTGGGGTATATTTACTAAGGTCCCGATTTTGACCGAGATGCCGTTTTTTCATCAAAGTGTTGTTGCCTTATAGGTAATTGTCTGCACTTAGTATAATATTAGGGCAATGGATATTGTCTGAATCAAAATATAATTCATTATAAATAGGCGATGTTACCATAGTGGACAGTATACTGGATATATATAGTAAGGAATAGATATGAAATAAGTTTGAATGTATGAGGTAATGTTTAGCTGATTTAAGAGATTAGGTTTGTGTATGTGTTTATATAGATATACTGTATATTTGTGTTTTACAGCAAGATGGTAAAAAATAGTGTAGGGAACAGGTTTATTCTGCTCTAGTCATAAATAAGGCCAGAGAGGTTACAGTAAGATCAAGAGTCATTGTAGAGAAAAGGTATTAGGCCATAAATGATAATAGGTATGTGACAGAGCTCTGTTGGTCATTGGAATTCACAGGTGTGCTTACAGTAGATCAGAATCTACTGGTTTGTCTATTGTCCAGTGAAGGTTAAAAGCTAGGGAGTATAAATTAACTACTATGAAAAGAGATCACATCCATTGATAAAACATTGTGTAACCGACCCCAGGAAAACTTGTCAATACAACAGAACTTTGGATGAAAAGACATTCCAGATTTTACAATACTATACTTGCTTAAGGCAGTGTGGACACCACACTTTTATGACACCATGCCTCCGTGAACAGGACACGACAGCCCAGTTCAATGTTTGTTTTATTACACCTTGGAATCTGACAAACCTATAATTACCTATTCCATTGGAAACTATGAGAATATGATAGTTTGAATTGGTAAAATATGAGATAAAAGGACCAGACTTGTAGTTAGGAGTTAGAAGGAAGAGGGAGAGGGAGAAGAAGAAGGAGAAGGAAGGAAGTCAGTCAGGAGGAGAAGTCATGGAGAACATGCAGAAGGAATGATTCTTGGGATGGCAATCTTTAACTTGCAAGTATACATTTTATGTTAGCAATTGAAACTGTTTGTGAAACTTATGTCATGTTGTTTTATGTTATGTAACGAAGGAAGCATATATAATTATAATTAGTATATATATCACTACTGTGTATATCTTATTCTGTACGATTTGATCTGCCTGTAAATAAAGAATCATATAAAAAGAGCGGTAATATTCAAGCTTGAACTCTCTTTAAGGAATCTTAACTTAATAACTTCATAAGTCATATGTATAAGGACTGCATATATGTATCAGCCAATTAGTTTGTAAGCCTGACATAATATATTTGCAGATATATATGATAAATGCATATTAATTGAAATATATCCATATATTAAATACCATATATGATATATTAAATATTAATATTCATAAATATGATTCCATAAATCAATATTGGCGACCATGAAGGGACTTGTTATTACTGAATCTGATTATCTGATCTATAATATTTATGAGGAGTAGCAGATGCTATAAGCTGGCTACCAAATCTGCAGAATCACGGTGGGGATGTATCTATGAAAATTTATTACCATTGTGTAATGTCAATTTTGTATTCTGTATAACCTAGGATAAATGTGTTAGTGCAATATACGTTATTTTAACTAACATAATATCTATTAGGAAGCAGCACCAAAGGCTATAAGCCTGCTGGCAAAATACAAGATCACAGTGGAATAGGTTACAAATGAGAATAAAGAATTTAAAGGCCTAGAATAGAAAATGTGCACAGTGGAAAAGAGTATTTCCAAATAAATGTATAAATGTACCAGGTATTAGAGTTTAACCTTAAGACACCGGTCAATCTTAAGGAGAGGATACCTTCAGTACTAAAAACAAAGAATATATAAATTTAGCATTGAAATGTTAAAAATGCAAAAGTTTTCTGTAGCATTTAGAAAAATGCGCAGAACTGCGGCTCTAGAAGCCAAACAGAAATGTAAAGAAGAATCAGGTTCACGTCTTCGTAAGGCGTGCCTGACCATTAATGCAAAAATGCATTCGTTATTTAAGTCCCTTAAACAGAAAAATAAACAGAAAAAGTTTGGGGCAGAAGCGAAAAGCCTGACAGTTTGTAATCAAATTGTCAAGATCTCTGATGAAGAGATAACATCCAGCAAGCAAGCTGAGATAGAAACACCAAACAGGAATAGTGTTGAGGTATGTGAAACTCTGTACACAGAGTCTACAGGAGTCAGAAATGACTTAATCAGTCAAGATCCTAAAATTAAGGAAAGTTACATGTTGCAGGACTGCATCAATGTGCAGCGCATGGAGTCTGCTATGGTCACACAGACCACCAGCAGAACAGCCTCTGTGGTAAAGGAAGAAAGTAGCAATGTGCCGGATGTGTCTATCATCAGACAGCACATTAATGTAAAGGAGGTAGCAGCAATAGGAGATGTCCCCTATACTGTGTCTAGTAAGGGGGAAGATCATTGTAACTCAGATTATGAGTATTCTGCTGAATACACTCTCAGAGTTCCCAATGTAAATGAAGAATTTGTTATGCCCTTAGGCAAAGGTGAATTGTCAGCAGATTTAAACACTGATAGCAGCAGTACAGTGCACACAGGGGTGGGGAAGTTCCCCATGGTGAAAACTCCCATGGCAACCAGAGTTGCAAACCTTGAAATGTATTCACCTGGAAACATGTTTAAAGGGAAAATCCATGAAATTAATTCAGGAATGCATGTTTACAAACAAAGTTCCCAAACTTATGTAACCCCCACAGAGCACTCAGAGACTTCTAGTGATGGTGCAAATGTTTGCATGCTCTCAGAGAGACCACATGCAGAGTGTCATTCTGCAAACCACACACCAATTAACAATGACAAAAAGGATCACCAGGATGAAAATGTTTTTATGCCCTGGTGCCATAACCATTTTATTACAGGTGTGGAAAGACAGAAAGCCCTGGGACCTGCAATACATATTTGGCAAAGTTTAACAAGTTTCTCTCCCCACAAAAGTAGGTTTTTTCAGAAGCTCCAAGATTCTTCCAAACTAAGGAGCCACACCAAGCAGCAAACGCTATGGTTAAAGACAGTCTGGGACCAGGCTGCATCACAAGGGAGTATGGTCACAAGTGAATACGGTAGTATCATTCCTTTACTTGTTAGATCCAATGAAGCCATTGTTTGCTTTGATGTTCAAACAGCCACAGTTTCCAAATTAAACCTGCATCATATCTGCAGCGACAATTGTGCTGTCATTGACACACAATGTGACAGGAAAGATTGGCACAGGCCAGAAACAATTGTTTGTTTGTTATTCAATCGTTAAAAGACACATTTGTAAATTCTGTACCTGATAACATGCAGCAGATAGGACAGAATGCATAGCAAGCTATGTTAAATCACTGTATAAATATCTGTGATAGTCATTGTATGTATTTTTGTTTGATTCATAGTAATCCTGGCAACCTGTATACAGAATGGTGCAAGACTCCAAAAAGACTCCAATTTACAAGGGAAAAGGTCTTCATTAACCCTTTCATCGCTGCTATCCAGCAAAATCTACATAGCATCCCTAAAGACTGATATATGGACAAATCCTCAAGGAGTTTTCCAGTTTCACAAGAAAGGGGAAGGTTTTCATTAACCCTTTCATCACAAGTAATCATTACTTGTCTTTCAAACTACATGTACACTCCCACAACAGTGTACAGCACATCTCATCACTGTGATTATACAGAACTGTCTCATCCCTTCATATACCTTAATCACATATATGTAAACATTTGTCTGAGATATATTTTATATCATTGCATATATACCTTGTAAATATTTTATGTTTTTTTTATATATTACACAATAGATACTACCTATGCTTCCTTCGTAAAAGCTTCAAAAGTAATTAAATATCTAATACAGGATGGTATACCACGTTATAACAAATTGGGCCGAGATTATTAAGTGGGATGAATAATTCTCTTAATAAAGACTGTCACAAGTCTAAGATAATTATTTGTAGCATAACAGGGTCACTGTATATGCACATGGCTGCATATAAAATAATATTGGATGGAATTAGATATATTTAAAGCCATTCCTAAATGATATTTAATATCTGTTTGAAGCAAAATTATATTCATTTATTGTATTGATAGGATGTTACTATATACACATCAAAAGCATTTTAAATAATTATTAGTCAAAATATAGGTAGGATAGAAAACGCCTTTATATGGGTTAAACTGGTATAAGTTTATGTAAGATTGAGATGTATAAATAGGTACAAGGTAGAATAAGGAGATTTAAGACTGCATGGTAATTTATTCAGTGAGGAAATACAGAACAGAGTAGGTGTACTACTCACAGCCATTTGTGGTACTATTGCCCGAAGACAATTAAGACCTACTATTAACAAGCAAGGAAAGAAAGAAAGAAAGAAAAAAAAAAAAAGACTGTTTCATATATGCCTGTTCTATTCAAAATCACAACCTGTTTGTGCAAAAGCAATATGGACACTGGTCACAACTGCGGCATTGGATAAACGCAAAGGAAACAGAACTGCTAAAGACTGTATAAAGACTATTACTATTACTGAGGGTCGTCACAAGTACTGAATGTTCAAGACACAGCACTCGACGTACACAGCCCTCTGCCTCAAACAGCGAAATGGCAAGCAAAGGAGCAGCTGCTACGAAGAATTCTACTTCTAGTAATGGTGCAAATGTTGCAAACGCAAGGCCATAATGCAAACGCAAGGCATCTCCAATTGCAAGCAAACCACGCAGATGACAGTCTTATCCCAGTAAATTGCTACATACAAGAACAGCAAAAATGTCCAAACGTACTGATCCAGATACAGAAAAAAGGTCTACAATTGGGCTATGGTATTCCAAATGTCTGTAGAAATTAGTTTTCCTCATGAATACTGAATAAAAACCTCAGTTTTGTCTGCTTTAGTTAAAAAGTAGAATAAGGTTAGGTAAGCTAAGAATTTTTAGAGATTTTTAAAATCATAATGGTTATTATTATTACACTTATGGTATATATTATGGTTACAACGAAAGTTATGTTTGAAGGAATATTTTGAAATGTATTTGGAAGCAATTACGCTAGTTTAATGTGTGGCCAATCAAAAGAATTTCTCATGGCCACAAGGGGGCGACTGTTGCCTTATAGGTAATTGTCTGCACTTAGTATAATATTAGGGCAATGGATATTGTCTGAATCAAAATATAATTCATTATAAATAGGCGATGTTACCATAGTGGACAGTATACTGGATATATATAGTAAGGAATAGATATGAAATAAGTTTGAATGTATGAGGTAATGTTTAGCTGATTTAAGAGATTAGGTTTGTGTATGTGTTTATATAGATATACTGTATATTTGTGTTTTACAGCAAGATGGTAAAAAATAGTGTAGGGAACAGGTTTATTCTGCTCTAGTCATAAATAAGGCCAGAGAGGTTACAGTAAGATCAAGAGTCATTGTAGAGAAAAGGTATTAGGCCATAAATGATAATAGGTATGTGACAGAGCTCTGTTGGTCATTGGAATTCACAGGTGTGCTTACAGTAGATCAGAATCTACTGGTTTGTCTATTGTCCAGTGAAGGTTAAAAGCTAGGGAGTATAAATTAACTACTATGAAAAGAGATCACATCCATTGATAAAACATTGTGTAACCGACCCCAGGAAAACTTGTCAATACAACAGAACTTTGGATGAAAAGACATTCCAGATTTTACAATACTATACTTGCTTAAGGCAGTGTGGACACCACACTTTTATGACACCATGCCTCCGTTAACAGGACACGACAGCCCAGTTCAATGTTTGTTTTATTACACCTTGGAATCTGACAAACCTATAATTACCTATTCCATTGGAAACTATGAGAATATGATAGTTTGAATTGGTAAAATATGAGATAAAAGGACCAGACTTGTAGTTAGGAGTTAGAAGGAAGAGGGAGAGGGAGAAGAAGAAGGAGAAGGAAGGAAGTCAGTCAGGAGGAGAAGTCATGGAGAACATGCAGAAGGAATGATTCTTGGGATGGCAATCTTTAACTTGCAAGTATACATTTTATGTTAGCAATTGAAACTGTTTGTGAAACTTATGTCATGTTGTTTTATGTTATGTAACGAAGGAAGCATATATAATTATAATTAGTATATATATCACTACTGTGTATATCTTATTCTGTACGATTTGATCTGCCTGTAAATAAAGAATCATATAAAAAGAGCGGTAATATTCAAGCTTGAACTCTCTTTAAGGAATCTTAACTTAATAACTTCATAAGTCATATGTATAAGGACTGCATATATGTATCAGCCAATTAGTTTGTAAGCCTGACATAATATATTTGCAGATATATATGATAAATGCATATTAATTGAAATATATCCATATATTAAATACCATATATGATATATTAAATATTAATATTCATAAATATGATTCCATAAATCAATAGTGTCATCTCGGTAATTTACTAAGCAAAAATCACGGCAGTGATGAGGGCATTCGTAATATTTTGGAAGTCCTAGGAAAAAATCACAAATCAATACACCATCGGTCAAATACGCCTGCAATTTGCTAGAAATCGGGAATTTACTAAAAAGTGCAAAACACAAACACTGCCGACAATAGCCAAACACTGCCGTGATAAAATACAAATCGTGAAAAAGTGCTAAAAAAAAACAGACCTGCTTTTTTATCCCGTGTTTGTATAGGCATGCACGGATTCATGAGATCCGTGCATGTTTATCAGTGGGAAGGGGGGGGAAATGTTCTAAATTTACAGAAAAAAAAATGCGTGGGGTCCCCCCTCCTAAGGCAAACCAGCCTCGGGCTCTTTGAGCCGATCCTGGTTGCTGAAATATGGGGAAAAAATGGACAGGGGTTCCCCCATAATTAAGCAACCAGCATCGGCCTCTGCGCCTGGTCCTGGTTCCAAAAATACGGGGGACAAAAAGAGTAGGGGTCCCCCGTATTTTTGAAACCAGCACCGGGCTCCACTAGCTGGACAGATAATGCCACAGCCGGGGGTCACTTTTATACAGTGCCTTGCGGCCGTGGCATCAAATATCCAACTAGTCACCCCTGGCCGGGGTACCCTGGGGGAGTGGGGACCCCTTTAATCAAGGGGGCCCCCCCCAGCCACCCAAGGGCCAGGGGTGAAGCCCGAGGCTGTCCCCCCCATCCAATAGGCTGCGGATGGGGGGCTGATAGCCTTTGTGAAAAGTGATTGATATTGTTTTTAGTAGCAGTACTACAAGGCCCAGCAAGCCTCCCCTGCAAGCTGGTACTTGGAGAACCACAAGTACCAGCATGCGGCGGAAAAATGGGCCCGCTGGTACCTGTAGTACTACTACTAAAAAAATACCACAATAAAGACATTACACACACACCTTGACAGTATAACTTTAATACATCCATCCACACCTCCATATACACATACTTACTTTATGTTCCCACGCAGGTCGGTCCTCTTCTCCAGTAGAATCCATGGTGTACCTGTAGAAAAAATTATACTCACATAATCCATGGTTGAAGGCTCCTCGGTAACTCCTTTTGTAATCCACGTACTTGAAAAAATAAAAAAACGGATACCCGACCACGAACTGAAAGGGGACCCATGTTTTCACATAAGCCCCCTTTCCCCGAATGCCAGAAACCCACTCTGACTGATGTCTAAGTGGGTTTCTTCAGCCAATCAGGGAGCGCCACGTTGTAGCACCCTCCTGATCGGCTGTGTGCTCCTGTACTGTATGACAGGCGGCACACGGCAGTGTAACAATGTAGCGCCTATGCGCTCCATTGTAACCAATGGTGGGAACTTTCAGGTCAGCGGATGACCGAAAGTGACCTCACCGCTGACCTGAAAGTTCCCACCATTGGTTACAATGGAGCGCATAGGCGCTACATTGTAACACTGCCGTGTGCCGCCTGTCAGACAGTACAGGAGCACACAGCCGATCAGGAGGGTGCTACAACGTGGCGCTCCCTGATTGGCTGAAGAAACCCACTTAGACATCAGTCAGAGTGGGTTTCTGGCATTCGGGGAAAGGGGGCTTATGTGAAAACATGGGTCCCCTTTCAGTTCGTGGTCGGGTATCCGTTTTTTTATTTTTTCAAGTACGTGGATTACAAAAGGAGTTACCGAGGAGCCTTCAACCATGGATTATGTGAGTATAATTTTTTCCTCAGGTACACCATGGATTCTACTGGAGAAGAGGACCGACCTGCGTGGGAACATAAAGTAAGTATGTGTATATGGAGGTGTGGATGGATGTATTAAAGTTATACTGTCAAGGTGTGTGTGTAATGTCTTTATTGTGGTATTTTTTTAGTAGTAGTACTACAGGTACCAGCGGGCCCATTTTTCCGCCGCATGCTGGTACTTGTGGTTCTCCAAGTACCAGCTTGCGGGGGAGGCTTGCTGGGCCTTGTAGTACTGCTACTAAAAACAATATCAATCACTTTTCACAAAGGCTATCAGCCCCCCATCCGCAGCCTATTGGATGGGGGGGGCAGCCTCGGGCTTCACCCCTGGCCCTTGGGTGGCTGGGGGGGGGGGACCCCTTGATTGAAGGGGTCCCCACTCCCCCAGGGTACCCCGGCCAGGGGTGACTAGTTGGATATTTGATGCCACGGCCGCAAGGCACTGTATAAAAGTGACCCCCGGCTGTGGCATTATCTGTCCAGCTAGTGGAGCCCGGTGCTGGTTTCAAAAATACGGGGGACCCCTACTCTTTTTGTCCCCCGTATTTTTGGAACCAGGACCAGGCGCAGAGCCCGATGCTGGTTGCTTAAATATGGGGGAACCCCTGTCCATTTTTTTCCCATATTTCTGCAACCAGGATCGGCTCAAAGAGCCCGAGGCTGGTTTGCCTTAGGAGGGGGGACCCCAGGCAATTTTTTTTTTTACATTTAAACTTTATTTTTTTGTTTAACAAAGTGCACAATGAAGCCCAGCACGGATCTCTCAGATCCGGCCGAGATTCATTGTATTAAAGTCGGCAGTGTTTTACAAGTCACTCACGTAAAACACTGCCTAAAAAAACGAATGACATCGACATCGGAAAACCCGAAAATGCAGAATACGGCAGCTTAGTAAATTAGTCGTAATCAATTCAAAAAGTTGCATATTTAAACTTTCTATGTCATTCGTGATTGAACTTTGACCTCAAACGGGAAAACACGAATCTTAGTAAATTTACCCCACTGAGAGCTGCCACTTGTACTCAGAGCTGCACTACACTGATTTCTATTGACATTATGCACACAAAGTCAATACAAACTTCTCTGCACACTGCAGAAGTCATCCTTGTAACCATGAGGCGCAGTTAGCGCAAATCTGCACTCTGCACCCCAGCCGGCTGTCAGGGTTGTCTGTCACAGGCGGCTGATGCAAGGGCATAGCTACCATAGGTGCAGGGAGTGCAGCTGCTAGGGGGCCCAGAGCTGAGAGGGGCCACCTTCCCTGTCACAGTTACATGTGTTATATACAGGGCGTAGCTACCATAGGTGCAGGGAGTGCAGCTGCTATGGGGCCAGAGCTGAGAGGGGCCACCTTCCATGTCACAGTTACATGTGTTATATACAAGGGCATAGCTACCATAGGTGCAGGGAGTGCAGCTGCTATGGGGCCCAGAGCTGAGAGGGGCCACTTTCCCTGTCACAGTTACATGTGTTATATACAGGGGTGTAACTACCATAGGTGCAGGCAGTGCAGCTGCTATGGGGCCCAGAGCTGAGAGGGGCCACCTTCCCTGTCACAGTTACATGTGTTATATACAGGGTGTAGCTACCATAGGTGCAGGGAGAGCAGCTGCTATGGGGCCAGAGCTGAGAAAGGCCACCTTCCCTGTCATTTACATGTGTTATATACAGGGCGTAGTTACCATAGGACAGGTGCAGGGAGTGCAGCTGCTATGGGGCCCAGAGCTGAGAGGGGTCACCTTCCCTGTCGCAGTTACATGTGTTATATACAGGGTGTAGCTACCATAGGTGCAGGGAGTGCAGCTGCTATCGGGCCCAGAGCTGAGAGGGGCCACCTTCCCTGTCACAGTTACATGTGTTATATACAGGGTGTAGCTACCATAGGTGCAGGGAGTGCAGCTGCTATGGGGCCCAGAGCTGAGAGGGACCACCTTCCCTGTCACAGTTACATGTGTTATATACAAGGTGTAGCTACCATAGGTGCAGGGAGTGCAGTTGCTATGGGGCCAGAGCTGAGAGAGGCCACCTTCCCTGTCACAGTTACATGTGTTATATACAGGGTGTAGCTACCATAGGTGCAGGGAGTGCAGCTGCTATGGGGCCAGAGCTGAGAGGGGCTACCTTCCCTGTCACAGTTACATGTGTTATATACAAGGTGTAGCTACCATAGGTGCAGGGAGTACAGCTGCTATGGGGCTCAGAGCTGAGAGGGGCCACCTTCCCTGTCACAGTTACATGTGTTATATACAGGGTGTAGCTACCATAGGTACAGGGAGTGCAGCTGCTATGGGGCTCAGAGCTGAGAGGGGCCACCTTCCCTGTCACAGTTACATGTGTTATATACAAGGTGTAGCTACCATAGGTGCAGGGAGTACAGCTGCTATGGGGCTCAGAGCTGAGAGGGGCCACCTTCCCTGTCACAGTTACATGTGTTATATACAGGGTGTAGCTACCATAGGTGCAGGGAGAGCAGCTGCTATGGGGCCCAGAGCTGAGAGGGGCCACGTTCCCTGTCACAGTTACATGTGTTATATACAGGATGTAGCTACCATAGGTGCAGGGAGAACAGCTGCTATGGGGTTCAGAACTGAGAGGGGCCACCTTCCCTGTCACCAGGGGCGGATCCAGAAGAAAATAATAGGGGGGGCACCATGGAAGGGGCAAGTACATTTGCGTGCGGTTTCGGTGCATGTGAGGTGGCGCTTCTTATACAATGCCCACAGTTGTAGCGCTCATTATGCAATGTCCACTGTACTGGTAGTGCCCCTTATATAGACCCCATAGTAGTGGTGCCCCTTATGCAATGCCCGTATTGCCCCCAGTAGTAATGTTGCCTGTAGTAATGCCCCCAGTCATTTAGCGCCCTAGTAGTTATGCCCCCAGTGGTAATGCCCCTGCAATTATGACCCCAGTAGTTTACCCCCCCCCCCCCCTTTAGTTTAGCCTCCCAGTGGTAATGCCCCCAGTAGTTTGCCAGATTGTAGTTTAGCCCCTGTAGTTATGCCCCCCTTGTAGTTTAGTCCCCAGTAGTAATGCCCCCAGTAGTTTGGCCCTTGTAGTTATGCCCCCCTGTAGTTACGCCGCCAGTAGTAATGCCCCTGTAGTTACGCCGCCAGTAGTAATGCCCTCCTGTAGTTTGCCCCCAGTAGTTAGCCCCTTTGTAGTTGGCCCCCAGTAATAATGTCCCCCCAGTAGTGTGCCCCCAGTAGATGCCCCCCAGTAATAATGTCCCCCCAGTAGTAATGCCCCCAATAGATGACCCCCCAGTAGTAATGCCCCCAGTAGATGACCCCCCAGTAGTAATGCCCCCAGTAGATGCCCCCCAGTAATAATACCCCCAGTAGATGCCCCCCAGTAATAATACCCCCAGTAGTTTGCCCCTAGTAGTAATGCCCCCCTTAGTAGTAATGCCCCTTGTTGATGCCCCCCAGTAGTAATGCCCCAGTAGATGCTCCCCCAGTAATAATGCCCCCAGTAGTAATGCCCCCCCACCCAGTAGTAATGTCCCTTGTTGATGCCCCCCAGTAGTAATGCCCCCAGTAGATGCTCCCCCAGTAATAATGCCCCCAGTAGTAATGCCTCCCCCACCCAGTAGTAATGTCCCTTGTTGATGCCCCCCAGTAGTAATGTCCCCCCCCCCCCCCGTAGTTTGCCCCCAGTAGATGCCCCCGCTGCACTGAGGAAGAGAAAACACAACATACTTACCGAGCCCCGTTCCCGCTTCCAGACCGCTGCAGTACTCCTCCTCTTGGCGTCTGCTACTCAGCACTATGAGAGAGACGTCATGACTGACGTCTCTCCCATAGCGCACGCCGCACAGTGACAGCGCCCGAGGCAGGAGCTCAGTACTGAGCTCCTGCCTCCGGCTTTCGGTGAGGAGAGACGGGCGCCCGCTGGTAACACAATCTCAGCGGGTGCCCGTCATCTCCGTGTGCGGTGCCGGGGGTGGGGTGGGGGCGGAGGCCACAAATGACAGGGGGGGCACGGGCCCGAGTGCCCCCCCCCCTCCCCCCTGGATCCGCCACTGCCTGTAACAGTTACATGTGTTATATACAGGGTGTAGCTACTATAGGTCCAGGGAGTGCAGCTGCTATGGGGCCCAGAGCTGAGAGGGTCCACCTTCCCTGTCACAGTTACATGTGTTATATACAGGGTGCAGCTACCATAGGTGCAGGGAGTGCAACTGCTATGGGGCCAGAGCTGAGAGAGGCCACCTTTCCTGTCACAGTTACATGTGTTATATACAGGGTGTAGCTACCATAGGTGCAGGGAGTGCAGCTGCTATGGGGCCCAGAGCTGAGAGGGGCCACCTTCCCTGTCACATGTGTTATATACAGGGGTGTAGCTCCTATAGGTGCAGGGAGTGCAGCTGCTATGGGGCCCAGAGCTGAGAGGGGTCACCTTCCCTGTCACAGTTACATGTGTTATATACAGGGTGTAGCTACCATAGGTGCAGGGAGTACAGCTGCTATGGTGCACAGAGCTGAGAGCGGTCACCTTCCCTGTCACAGTTACATGTGTTATATACAGGGGTGTAGCTACCATAGGTGCAGGGAGTGAAGCTGCTATGGGGCCAGAGCTGAGAGGGGCCACTTTCCCTGTCACAGTTACATGTGTTATATACAAGGGTGTAGCTACCATAGGTGCAGGGAGAGCAGCTGATATGGGTCCCAGAGCTGAGAGGGGCCACCTTCCCTGTCACAGTTACATGTGTTATATACAGGGTGTAGCTACCATAGGTGCAGGTAGTACAGCTGCTATGGGCCCAGAGCTGAGAAGGGCCACCTTCCCTGTCACAGATACATGTGTTATATACAGGGTGTAGCTACCATAGGTGCAGGGAGTGCAGCTGCTATGGGGCCAGAGCTGAGAGGGGTCACCTTCCCTGTCACAGTTACATGTGTTATATACAAGGGTGTAGCTACCATAGGTGCAGGGAGAGCAGCTGATATGGGTCCCAGAGCTGAGAGGGGCCACCTTCCCTGTCACAGTTACATGTGTTATATACAGGGTGTAGCTACCATAGGTGCAGGGAGTGCAGCTGCTATGGGCCCAGAGCTGAGAAGGGCCACCTTCCCTGTCACAGTTACATGTGTTATATACAAGGTGTAGCTACCATAGGTGCAGGGAGAGCAGCTGCTATGGGGCCCAGAGCTGAGAGGAGCCACCTTCCCTGTCACAGTTACATGTGTAATATACAGGGCGTAGCTATCATAGGTGCAGGGAGTGCCGCTGCTATGGGGCCAGAGCTGAGAGGGGCCGCCTTCCCTGTCACAGTTACATGTTTTATATACAGGGTGTAGCTACCATAGGTGCAGGGAGTGCAGCTGCTATGGGGCCCAGAGCTGAGAGGGGCCACCTTCCCTGTCACAGTTACATGTGTTCTATACAAGGGTGCAGCTACCATAGGAGCAGGGAGTGCAGCTGCTATGGGGCCAGAGCTGAGAGGGGCCACCTTCCCTGTCACAGTTACATGTGTTATATACAGGGTGTAGCTACCATAGGTGCAGGGAGTGCAGCTGCTGTGGGGCCCAGAGCTGAGAGGGGCCACCTTCCCTGTCACAGGTACACGTGTTATATACAGGGTGTAGCTACCATAGGTGCAGGGAGTGCAGCTACTATGGGGACCAGAGCTGAGAGGGGCCACCTTCCCTGTCACAGTTACATGTGTTATATACATTTTTCACCATTGGTAGATACATAGGGGCCCTTCCCTTTTGGACAGCAATATATCTAGTTACACCCCTGGACATGGTAATGTGGTATAAAATGAGTTGGAGGCCATTATAATGTAACATGATATGAATGGGTGCACTGTAATGTGGTATAATAGTGAGTGGAGGCACTACAGTGTGGCATATATGAACTGGGGGCACCGTAATTTCACATAATAATAATAACTGGGGGCACTATGTCATAATGTGAATTGTGGGTACTGTGTCGCATAATGTGTTTTGGCAGCTCTACAATGTGACATAACGTGAATGGCACTGATATGGTTAATAAAATGAACTAGGGCACTACTATGGGACAGAACATTAACAACTGCTGCAGAGAGGTGTCTCTCTAGAAGCACTGGGACATGTTGCTGTGGGGTCCACAAAGCTCTGGCTACGCCCCTAGGCTGACGCAGGATGCGGTTACATTGCCGGCAGTTGGAATCCCGGCGGTCAGGATACAGACGCTGGAATCCTGACCACTGACAATGGCGACAGCCAAAATCTCGGCTAACAGGGGCTATTACCACTCGTGAGTGTCCACAACACCCATAGAGGGGGAAGAGAACCTGTTGCGAGTCCGCAAGGGCTGCCGGCACTCTGGCGGCCGGGATCCCGGCGTCGGTATGCTGACTGCCGGAATCCCGACCGCCAGCATACCATACCTAACGCACTGACGCACCCATCACTTGTGCCGGATGGAGAATCAATGTCTTATTCCTATTGGAGAGGCCACACCCACTTCCTGCACTGTGCGAATCGGCTGATCTTGCCTTTCTGCATCAGATGCAACAGGGCAGAGAGAGACAGAGACAGGTGAGATACATTATTAATGTCTTATGTTAGATTTTCGCACAGGCTAATGAACTGTGGTGATGACAGCCTGTCTCCGCCGAAACCTCTTAGTGCAAAATAATACAAGACGGCACCTTGACATGGAAACAATTAGCGCCGAGGACTCCAAGAGAAGCAGTATGGTATAGAGGTAAGTGCAAGCAACAAGGCGGCAAAGCATTATAGCAAAAAATGAATAAAGTTCACAACGGTCATTCAAAAACCTCTACAACAATTCCTTTCAAAAACATCAGATGTCATTTTCTTCTTACAATGAGAACTGTTACAAAGTGGAGAGCTTATGGTGCCCGAATAGGCTACGGTTAGGAAGCAGCCAAGCGGCTGCCCGTATCTATATGCACTGTAAAAAGCCGAATGATCTGTTGCTACATCTTATAGCATGGTGGTAGATACAGTGAGATGATGGTAGTGCCTGAACGGATATGGGGTCACCGTCCAATCCTGGCAATACCATTGGCCAGAAGTTACATCAGGTTAGCTAAAGGCCTGGATCTGGCAGATTGGGCCATACACCTGACAGATCCAACCACGCCACCGGCCACCTCACTAGGAACGAGTCAGGTTTATTTAAGGAGTTGCAGAGATCAGGTTTGTTCTTTACAGCCAATCTGAAAAATGAACAAGTAATCCTGTTTTATATAATAATGAAAGAAAGCGGCTATCCCAGGACTAGCACTTCACTATTACAGCGCAAAACCTAAAGTTACTTTATTACGCAAGCCTGGACCGCCAACTCCATCGCACCACCCTGCATAAGGCCTGCGGACTATGCGTGTCCACTGTCTAAGCCTGATTCAGACGTGGATGGGGGAGCTATCACTGATGACTACGTGGATGGGGGAGCTATCACTGATGACTACGTGGATGGGGGAGCTATCACTGATGACTACGTGGATGGGGGAGCTATCACTGATGACTACGTGGATGGGGGAGCTATCACTGCTGACTACGTGGATGGGGGAGCTATCACTGCTGACTACGTGGATGGGGGAGCTATCACTGATGACTACGTGGATGGGGAAGCTATCACTGATGACTACGTGGATGGGGGAGCTATCACTGCTGACTACGTGGATGGGGGAGCTATCACTGATGACTACGTGGATGGGGGAGCTATCACTGATGACTACGTGGATGGGGGAGCTATCACTGCTGACTACGTGGATGGGGGAGCTATCACTGATGACTACGTGGATGGGGGAGCTATCACTGCTGACTACGTGGATGGGGGAGCTATCACTGCTGACTACGTGGATGGGGGAGCTATCACTGATGACTACGTGGATGGGGGAGCTATCACTGCTGACTACGTGGATGGGGGAGCTATCACTGCTGACTACGTGGATGGGGGAGCTATCACTGATGACTACGTGGATGGGGGAGCTATCACTGATGACTACGTGGATGGGGGAGCTATCACTGATGACTACGTGGATGGGGGAGCTATCACTGCTGACTACGTGGATGGGGGAGCTATCACTGATGACTACGTGGATGGGGGAGCTATCACTGCTGACTACGTGGATGGGGGAGCTATCACTGATGACTACGTGGAAGCAGCAGCAACAGCTCTAATATGGTTATGCAGCAGGGGGCGTCACGTCTCCTGCATGCGTTGCGCATACGAGTTGTGTTCTAGGACTCAGTAGCGGATCATCTGCAACACCTTCGGCCGGCTGTGTGACCCATGACCTCACGCAAGCCGGCCGCAGCATCTATTACTAAAAGGCCAGGAAATCTGAGATTTTCGCCCCGCCCTTCTGCAACAACGACTGCAACTCGCCAACGCTGCCCCTACCAGTCCACAAACGCCTTCAGACTATCAATCACCGACAGCTTGATGACATAGTGCGACCAACGTCGGAGACCTGTACTGCACAAGAGCAGTACAGCACCAGCGCATGCACAAAGTACCGAACATCGGTAGTTTGCGCCATGTGCAGCAACAGCGTCGGAACTTGAATCAGGCCCTCTGTCCCTAACCGCTGCTTAGTTCCAGGTAACAGCTCAGATGTAAGACTGCTGCATGGGAAAAACCACCTGTTCCCCCTGGGGCCTAGCACCAGGATGCGGTCATAGAGCCGCCGCTGCAGGTGACAAGACCGAGCCCTGTCAATCAAAGCGACATCAGCAGAATAACGCAGGGAGGAGATGTGCGGAGGTAGCAGGGCTCGGGTAACAGGAAACTTCTGGTATAAATCACAGCCCCCTTACTAAGTGTCAGCTGTGCAAGTGTTATTTCTTGGTACTCTGCACAGAATAATGTTACAGGGGGATTAATGAATGAGCAACGTTCTGCAGCCTATACTAATCTGCAAATGTACAAATATGGGTGTCTCCAGGCATTCCAGAAACAAGGCATAGAATCAATGTGAAGCATAATGATGTTATTTGTATATAAATCCCAGGACCTGAATAAAGAGAAGACTGATTTGCAGGAGAATGTATAGTGCATGGCTACACCTCATGCCAGTGCAACAGTCCCACCGAAACATCACTCCACTAATGAACACGTTACAGTCATCACAGCCGAACACGGCTGCAGGCTCATCCCTGAGAACCGTGTCAGCAACCTGTACATTCATTACCATTGTAATCATCACTGCACGCACGGCGCTACCGGGGTAACAGGAAGCATCCGTGAAGTGGTTAATGCCACCCACTTGGGCTCCAGTTGTTGCTATGGCAGCCCGAGCTGACAGCCCCTCCTTCGGCGAATGGTGCAGTGCAGCCTTCCCAGTGTAATGTATGCACACTCCAGGCCAGCTTGTCACACCAGCACGACGACGAGCGCTCCACAGCCTCCGTCAAGTACTGCAAAGTCCTGATGTGATAGCAGAGAAGCAGAATCATGTCTGCTGTACCAATTCACCAAAGCATGGCAGACTACAGGCAGCCCCGTTATATGACGCAGTTCTGCCAAATACCCGCAGTAGTGTCAGATCTATTATACCACCTGGTCAATGGCTACTGCAGCGTGCTGTATAGTTATACAGGTAAGTGGTGAGTGACTGTGCGCCGGTGGGTGGCGTTATAAAGAGGCCCCCACACGGCGAGAACTGGTGAGCACCAAACTGCCGCATTCAGCCGTACATGGGGACGATAGCTATAACTAATTGTACACCCTAACCAGTCAATCCTGAGCCAATTACATAGGATTATGATGTGACAGGGTAAAGGTCATATCTGATATACAAAGACTGCATTGTTTGGAGGCAAGGGATTAATAAAGAGGGCTGATGGATGGCTCAGGAAGGTTAGACCTGCGATTAAAGGTTCGGTGCCGCTTTGTGCCCTGATGACAGAATTAAGTACCCTTGTGTAAGGCATGGAAATAAAAGGACTGGAAAAGGTTGGCCCACCCTGTGGTGAACTTCTCATCTAAGGACACACATATATTATACATCAACTTGTAGCTTTTTGTAGCCTTTCATATCCCAGCTGCAGCAAGTCTGGGAGCCAAGCCAACCGAATCAGATCACTCTACCGTAACTATAACGTACGGGGAGTGCCCCATATAATGTACCTGGGCAGGTGCTGCACTTACTAATGTATGAATAGATTTCATCTGAGACACCTGATGAATATTCCCTGCCAGCTGCATGTGCCCAAATTATCTTACACATATCTGCAGGCTGTAGGGATCTGATGAATGAGGACTAAAAGTGGCCACACACGAGGGTTCAGGGGTGCCCACGCATGGGAGGGGCAAGGCTGAGCGTAATCAGGTGGGTTGCCTCTAGGGCTTGGCAGTTTGTTATAAATAACATCCTTAGCTTTCATTTATATGCCACAACAAGGATTCCGTAGCGCTGTACAAAGGGGGTAGAACATAACAAATTTACACAAGACGTACAATTTATAGATCTACATTTATGATTATAGATATAAATGACACAAGTGCTGTATGTAGAGGATACCACAGGTGAGGGGTCCCTGCTCTTGAGAGGTTACATTCTAAAGAAAACGTGGGTGGAAGAAAGATAGAGAGGGGAGCGGAATTGGGAAATGCTGAGGCTGGAGAGTTAGGGTGACGGGGGTTAGCTTGAATGAAGAGCGGAGTCTTAAGGACACATTTGAAGGCTGAGTGCAAGTCTGATTGGACTAAGGAGGGAATGACAGAGGTTGGGAGCAGCGCAAGAGAAATCCTGGAAGCAGTAATGGGAAGAGGTGATCAGAGAGAAGATGAGGAGGCAATCGTTGGCAGAAGGAAGTGGGCAGGAGGGTAAGGGTGAGAAATGAGGCTGGAGGTGTAGGAAGGAGGTGAGGCAGCAATCACTGGTAGAGGGAAGTGGGCGGAAGGGAGTATGTGTGGGGAATGAGGCTGGAGATGTAGGAAAAAGGTGAGGCAGCAATCACTGGTAGGGGAAAGTGGGCTGGAGGGCGTGTGTGTGGTGAATGAGGCTGGAGGTGTAGGAAGGAGGTGAGGCAGCAATCACTGGTAGAGGGAAGTGGGCAGGAAGGAGTATGTGTGGGGAATGAGGCTGGAGGTGTAGGAAGGAGGTGAGGCAGCAATCACTGGTAGAGGGAAGTGGGCGGGAGGGTGTGTGTGTGGGGAATGAGGCAGGAGGTGTAGGAAGGAGGTGAGGCAGCAATCACTGGTAGAGAGAAGTGGGCAGGAGGGCGTGTGGGGAATGAGGTTGGAGGTGTAGGAAGGAGGTGAGGCAGCAATCACTGGTAGAGGGAAGTGGGCGGGAGGGCGTGTGTGTGGGGAATGAGGTTGGAGGTGTAGGAAGGAGGTGAGGCAGCAATCACTAGTAGAGGGAAGTGGGCAGGAGGGTGTGTGTGGGGAATGAGGCTGGAGGTGTAGGAAGGAGGTGAGACAGCAATCACTGGTAGAGGGAAGTGGGCAGGAGGGAGTATGTGTGGGGAATGAGGCTGGAGGTGTAGGAAGGAGGTGAGGCAGCAATCACTGGTAGAGAGAAGTGGGCAGGAGGGCGTGTGGGGAATGAGGTTGGAGGTGTAGGAAGGAGGTGAGGCAGCAATCACTGGTAGAGGGAAGTGGGCAGGAGGGTGTGTGTGGGGAATGAGGCTGGAGGTGTAGGAAGGAGGTGAGACCGCAATCACTGGTAGAGGGAAGTGGGCAGGAGGGAGTATGTGTGGGGAATGAGGCTGGAGGTGTAGGAAGGAGGTGAGGCAACAATCACTGGTAGAGAGAAGTGGGAAGGAGGGTGTGTGTGGGGAATGAGGCTGGAGGTGTAGGAAGGAGGTGAGGCAGCAATCACTGGTAGAGGGAAGTGGGCAGGAGGGAGTATGTGTGGGGAATGAGGCTGGAGGTGTAGGAAGGAGGTGAGGCAGCAATCACTGGTAGAGGGAAGTGGGCGGGAGGGCGTGTGTGTGGGGAATGAGGCTGGAGGTGTAGGAAGGAGGTGAGGCAGCAATCACTGGTAGAGGGAAGTGGGCGGGAGGGCGTGTGTGTGGGGAATGAGGTTGGAGGTGTAGGAAGGAGGTGAGGCAGCAATCACTGGTAGAGGGAAGTGGGCAGGAGGGTGTGTGTGTGTGTGTGTGTGTGTGTGTGTGTGTGTGTGTGTGTGTGTGTGTGTGTGTGTGTGTGGGGGGAATGAGGCTGGAGGTGTAGGAAGGAGGTGAGGCAGCAATCACTGGTAGAGGGAAATGGGCGGGAGGGAGTATGTGTGGGGAATGAGGATGGAGGTGTAGGAAGGAGGTGAGGCAGCAATCACTGGTAGAGGGAAGTGGGCAGGAGGGCATGTGGGGAATGAGGTTGGAGGTGTAGGAAGGAGGTGAGGCAGCAATCACTGGTAGAGGGAAGTGGGCAGGAGGGAGTATGTGTTGGTAATGAGGCTGGAGGTGTAGGAAGGAGGTGAGGCAACAATCACTGGTAGAGGGAAGTGGGCAGGAGGGTGTGTGTGGGGAATGAGGTAGGAGGTGTAGGAAGGAGGTGAGGCAGCAATCACTGGTAGAGGGAAGTGGGCAGGAGGGAGTATGTGTGGGGAATGAGGCTGGAGGTGTAGGAAGGAGGTGAGGCAGCAATCACTGGTAGAGGGAAGTGGGCAGGAGGGTGTGTGTGTGGGGAATGAGGCTGGAGGTATAGGAAGGAGGTGAGGCAGCAATCACTGGTAGAAGGAAGTGGGCAGGAGGGCGTGTGTGTGGGGAATAGGTTGGAGGTGTAGGAAGGAGGTGAGGCAGCAATCACTGGTAGAGGGAAGGGATAGGGAGGGAGTATGTGTGGGGAATGAGGCTGGAGGTGTAGGAAGGAGGTGAGGCAGCAATCACTGGTAGAGGGAAGTGGGCAGGAAGGAGTATGTGTGGGGAATGAGGCTGGAGGTGTAGGAAGGAGGTGAGGCAGCAATCACTGGTAGAGGGAAGTGGGCAGGAGGGTGTGTGTGTGGGGAATGAGGCTGGAGGTGTAGGAAGGAGGTGAGGCAGCAATCACTGGTAGAGGGAAGTAGGCAGGAGGGTGTGTGTGTGGGAAATGAGGCTGGAGGTGTAGGAAGGAGGTGAGGCAGCAATCACTGGTAGAGGGAAGTAGGCGGGAGGGAGTATGTGTGGGGAATGAGGCTGGAGGTGTAGGAAGGAGGTGAGGCAGCAATCACTGGGAGAGGGAAGTGGGCGGGAGGGTGTGTGTGTGTGGGGAATGAGGTTGGAGGTGTAGGAAGGAGGTGAGGCAGCAATCACTGGTAGAGGGAAGTAGGCGGGAGGGAGTATGTGTGGGTAATGAGGCTGGAGGTGTAGGAAGGAGGTGAGGCAACAATCTCTGGTAGAGAGAAGTGGGCAGGAGGGTGTGTGTGGGGAATGAGGCTGGAGGTGTAGGAAGGAGGTGAGGCAGCAATCACTGGTAGAGGGAAGTGGGCAGGAGGGTGTGTGTGGGGAATGAGGTAGGAGGTGTAGGAAGGAGGTGAGGCAGCAATCACTGGTAGAGGGAAGTGGGCAGGAGGGAGTATGTGTGGGGAATGAGGCTGGAGGTGTAGGAAGGAGGTGAGGCAGCAATTACAGGTAGAGGGAAGGGAGAGGGAGGGAGTATCTGTGGGGAATGAGGCTGGAGGTGTAGGAAGGAGGTGAGGCAGCAATCACTGGTAGAGGGAAGTGTGCGGGAGGGAGTATGTGTGGGAAATGAGGCTGGAGGTGCAGGAAGGAGGTGAGGCAGCAATCACTGGTAGAGGGAAGTAGGCGGGAGGGCGTGTGTGGGGAATGAGGCTGGAGGTGTAGGAAGGTGAGGCAGCAATCACTGGTAGAGGGAAGTGGGCGGGAGGGCGTGTGTGTGGGGAATGAGGTTGGAGGTGTAGGAAGGAGGTGAGGCAACAATCACTGGTAGAGGGAAGTAGGCAGGAGGGTGTGTGTGTGGGAAATGAGGCTGGAGGTGTAGGAAGGAGGTGAGGCAGCAATCACTGGTAGAGGGAAGTAGGCGGGAGGGAGTATGTGTGGGAAATGAGGCTGGAGGTGTAGGAAGGAGGTGAGGCAGCAATCACTGGGAGAGGGAAGTGGGCGGGAGGGTGTGTGTGTGTGGGGAATGAGGTTGGAGGTGTAGGAAGGAGGTGAGGCAGCAATCACTGGTAGAGGGAAGTGGGGGGAGGGAGTATGTGTGGGGAATAAGGCTGGAGGTGTAGGAAGGAGGTGAGGTAGCAATCACTGGTAGAGGGAAGTGAGCAGGAGGGAGTATGTGTGGGTAATGAGGCTGGAGGTGTAGGAAGGAGGTGAGGCAACAATCACTGGTAGAGAGAAGTGGGCAGGAGGGTGTGTGTGGGGAATGAGGCTGGAGGTGTAGGAAGGAGGTGAGGCAGCAATCACTGGTAGAGGGAAGTGGGCAGGAGGGCGTGTGGGGAATGAGGTTGGAGGTGTAGGAAGGAGGTGAGGCAGCAATCATTGGTAGAGGGAAGTGGGCAGGAGGGTGTTTGTGGGGAATGAGGTAGGAGGTGTAGGAAGGAGGTGAGGCAGCAATCACTGGTAGAGGGAAGTGGGCAGGAGGGAGTATGTGTGGGGAATGAGGCTGGAGGTGTAGGAAGGAGGTGAGGCAGCAATCACTGGGAGAGGGAAGTGGGCGGGAGGGTGTGTGTGTGTGTGGGGAATGAGGTTGGAGGTGTAGGAAGGAGGTGAGGCAGCAATCATTGGTAGAGGGAAGTGGGGGGAGGGAGTATGTGAGGGGAATAAGGCTGGAGGTGTAGGAAGGAGGTGAGGCAACAATCACTGGTAGAGGGAAGTGGGCAGGAGGGAGTATGTGTGGGTAATGAGGCTGGAGGTGTAGGAAGGAGGTGAGGCAGCAATCACTGGTAGAGGGAAGTGGGCAGGAGGGCGTGTGGGGAATGAGGTTGGAGGTGTAGGAAGGAGGTGAGGCAGCAATCACTGGTAGAGGGAAGTGGGCAGGAGGGTGTGTGTGTGGGGAATGAGGCTGGAGGTGTAGGAAGGAGGTGAGGCAGCAATCACTGGTAGAGGGAAGTGGGCAGGAGGGTGTATGTGTGTGTGTTGGGAATGAGGCTGGAGGTATAGGAAGGAGGAGAGGCAGCAATCACTGGTAGAGGGAAGTGGGCAGGAGGGCGTGTGTGTGTGGGGAATAGGTTAGAGGTGTAGGAAGGAGGTGAGGCAGCAATCACTGGTAGAGGGAAGGGAGAGGGAGGGAGTATGTGTGGGGAATGAGGCTGGAGGTGTAGGAAGGAGGTGAGGCAGCAATCACTGGTAGAGGGAAGTGGGCAGGAGGGTGTGTGTGTGGGGAATGAGGCTGGAGGTGTAGGAAGGAGGTGAGGCAGCAATCACTGGTAGAGGGAAGTGGGTGGGAGGGCGTGTGTGTGGGGAATGAGGCTGGAGGAAGGAGGTGAGGCAGCAATCACTGGTAGAGGGAAGTGGGCGGGAGTGTGTGTGTGTGGGGAATGAGGCTGGAGGTGCAGGAAGGAGGTGAGGCAGCAATCACTGGTAGAGGGAAGTGGGCGGGAGAGTGTGTGTGTGTGTGTGTGTGTGTGTGTGTGTGTGTGTGTGTGTGTGTGTGTGTGTGTGTGTGGAATGAGGCTGGAGGTGTAGGAAGGAGGTGAGGCAGCAATCACTGGTAGAGGGAAGGTTGGTTCTATATTGGAGTGGGAGAAGGGACCTTCTGACGTACCTAGGGGAGGAGACCCGTCACCAGGGGGAGGAGCTGCAGCCGAACAAGGTACCCGAAAAGTACCCTCGCGGGCTCGCTTCGCTCGCCGCGCTTCGGGCACTAATTACTAAAGGTAATAGTTGGTGGTGTGGATACTAGACCAACTGTACCGCTGGCGTAGCTCCTCCCCGTTGTGTCGTGGCTCCTCCCCCTGATGGAAAAGGTCCGTTAGGCCACTTGGATCTAGCCTCTACCGTAGAGGGAAGTGGGCAAGAGGGAGTATGTGTGGGGAATGAGGCTGGAGGTGTAGGAAGGAGGTGAGGCAGCAATCACTGGTAGAGGGAAGTGGGCAGGAGGGTGTATGTGTGTGTGTGGGGAATGAGGCTGGAGGTATAGGAAGGAGGAGAGGCAGCAATCCCTGGTAGAGGGAAGTGGGCAGGAGGGCGTGTGTGTGTGGGGAATAGGTTAGAGGTGTAGGAAGGAGGTGAGGCAGCAATCACTGGTAGAGGGAAGGGAGAGGGAGGGAGTATGTGTGGGGAATGAGGCTGGAGGTGTAGGAAGGAGGTGAGGCAGCAATCACTGGTAGAGGGAAGTGGGCAGGAGGGTGTGTGTGTGGGGAATGAGGCTGGAGGTGTAGGAAGGAGGTGAGGCAGCAATCACTGGTAGAGGGAAGTGGGTGGGAGGGCGTGTGTGTGGGGAATGAGGCTGGAGGAAGGAGGTGAGGCAGCAATCACTGGTAGAGGGAAGTGGGCGGGAGTGTGTGTGTGTGGGGAATGAGGCTGGAGGTGCAGGAAGGAGGTGAGGCAGCAATTACTGGTAGAGGGAAGTGGGCGGGAGAGTGTGTGTGTGTGTGTGTGTGTGTGTGTGTGTGTGTGTGTGTGTGTGTGTGTGTGTGTGTGTGGGAATGAGGCTGGAGGTGTAGGAAGGAGGTGAGGCAGCAATCACTGGTAGAGGGAAGGTTGGTTCTATATTGGAGTGGGAGAAGGGACCTTCTGACGTACCTAGGGGAGGAGACCCGTCACCAGGGGGAGGAGCTGCAGCCGAACAAGGTACCCGAAAAGTACCCTCGCGGGCTCGGTTCGCTCGCCGCGCTTCGGGCACTAATTACTAAAGGTAATAGTTGGTGGTGTGGATACTAGACCAACTGTACCGCTGGCGTAGCTCCTCCCCGTTGTGTCGTGGCTCCTCCCCCTGATGGAAAAGGTCCGTTAGGCCACTTGGATCTAGCCTCTACCGTAGAGGGAAGTGGGCAAGAGGGAGTATGTGTGGGGAATGAGGCTGGAGGTGTAGGAAGGAGGTGAGGCAGCAATCACTGGTAGAGGTAAGTGGGCGGGAGTGTGTGTGTGTGGGGAATGAGGCTGGAGGTGTAGGAAGGAGGTGAGGCAGCAATCACTGGGAGAGAGAAGTGGGCAGGAGGTAGTATGTGTGGGGAATGAGGCTGGAGGTGTAGGAAGGAGGTGAGGCAGCAATCACTGGTAGAGGGAAGTGAGCGGGAGGGTGTGTGTGGGGAATGAGGCTGGAGGTGTAGGAAGGAGGTGAGGCAGCAATCACTGGGAGAGAGAAGTGGGCAGGAGGGAGTATGTGTGGGGAATGAGGCTGGAGGTGTAGGAAGGAGGTGAGGCAGCAATCACTGGTAGAGGGAAGTGAGCGGGAGGGTGTGTGTGGGGAATGAGGCTGGAGGTGTAGGAAGGAGGTGAGGCAGCAATCACTGGTAGAGGGAAGTGGGTGGGAGGGCGTGTGTGTGGGGAATGAGGCTGGAGGAAGGAGGTGAGGCAGCAATCACTGGTAGAGGGAAGTGGGCAGGAGGGTGTGTGTGTGGGGAATGAGGCTGGAGGTGTAGGAAGGAGGTGAGGCAGCAATCACTGGTAGAGGGAAGTGGGCAGGAGGGTGTATGTGTGTGTGTTGGGAATGAGGCTGGAGGTATAGGAAGGAGGAGAGGCAGCAATCACTGGTAGAGGGAAGTGGGCAGGAGGGCGTGTGTGTGTGGGGAATAGGTTAGAGGTGTAGGAAGGAGGTGAGGCAGCAATCACTGGTAGAGGGAAGGGAGAGGGAGGAGTATGTGTGGGGAATGAGGCTGGAGGTGTAGGAAGGAGGTGAGGCAGCAATCACTGGTAGAGGGAAGTGGGCAGGAGGGTGTGTGTGTGGGGAATGAGGCTGGAGGTGTAGGAAGGAGGTGAGGCAGCAATCACTGGTAGAGGGAAGTGGGTGGGAGGGCGTGTGTGTGGGGAATGAGGCTGGAGGAAGGAGGTGAGGCAGCAATCACTGGTAGAGGGAAGTGGGCGGGAGTGTGTGTGTGGGGAATGAGGCTGGAGGTGCAGGAAGGAGGTGAGGCAGCAATCACTGGTAGAGGGAAGTGGGCGGGAGAGTGTGTGTGTGTGTGTGTGTGTGTGTGTGTGTGTGTGTGTGTGTGTGTGGGAATGAGGCTGGAGGTGTAGGAAGGAGGTGAGGCAGCAATCACTGGTAGAGGGAAGGTTGGTTCTATATTGGAGTGGGAGAAGGGACCTTCTGACGTACCTAGGGGAGGAGACCCGTCACCAGGGGGAGGAGCTGCAGCCGAACAAGGTACCCGAAAAGTACCCTCGCGGGCTCGCTTCGCTCGCCGCGCTTCGGGCACTAATTACTAAAGGTAATAGTTGGTGGTGTGGATACTAGACCAACTGTACCGCTGGCGTAGCTCCTCCCCGTTGTGTCGTGGCTCCTCCCCCTGATGGAAAAGGTCCGTTAGGCCACTTGGATCTAGCCTCTACCGTAGAGGGAAGTGGGCAAGAGGGAGTATGTGTGGGGAATGAGGCTGGAGGTGTAGGAAGGAGGTGAGGCAGCAATCACTGGTAGAGGGAAGTGGGCAGGAGGGTGTATGTGTGTGTGTGGGGAATGAGGCTGGAGGTATAGGAAGGAGGAGAGGCAGCAATCACTGGTAGAGGGAAGTGGGCAGGAGGGCGTGTGTGTGTGGGGAATAGGTTAGAGGTGTAGGAAGGAGGTGAGGCAGCAATCACTGGTAGAGGGAAGGGAGAGGGAGGGAGTATGTGTGGGGAATGAGGCTGGAGGTGTAGGAAGGAGGTGAGGCAGCAATCACTGGTAGAGGGAAGTGGGCAGGAGGGTGTGTGTGTGGGGAATGAGGCTGGAGGTGTAGGAAGGAGGTGAGGCAGCAATCACTGGTAGAGGGAAGTGGGTGGGAGGGCGTGTGTGTGGGGAATGAGGCTGGAGGAAGGAGGTGAGGCAGCAATCACTGGTAGAGGGAAGTGGGCGGGAGTGTGTGTGTGTGGGGAATGAGGCTGGAGGTGCAGGAAGGAGGTGAGGCAGCAATTACTGGTAGAGGGAAGTGGGCGGGAGAGTGTGTGTGTGTGTGTGTGTGTGTGTGTGTGTGTGTGTGTGTGTGTGTGTGTGTGTGTGTGTGTGTGTGTGTGTGTGGGGAATGAGGCTGGAGGTGTAGGAAGGAGGTGAGGCAGCAATCACTGGTAGAGGGAAGGTTGGTTCTATATTGGAGTGGGAGAAGGGACCTTCTGACGTACCTAGGGGAGGAGACCCGTCACCAGGGGGAGGAGCTGCAGCCGAACAAGGTACCCGAAAAGTACCCTCGCGGGCTCGGTTCGCTCGCCGCGCTTCGGGCACTAATTACTAAAGGTAATAGTTGGTGGTGTGGATACTAGACCAACTGTACCGCTGGCGTAGCTCCTCCCCGTTGTGTCGTGGCTCCTCCCCCTGATGGAAAAGGTCCGTTAGGCCACTTGGATCTAGCCTCTACCGTAGAGGGAAGTGGGCGGGAGTGTGTGTGTGTGGGGAATGAGGCTGGAGGTGTAGGAAGGAGGTGAGGCAGCAATCACTGGGAGAGAGAAGTGGGCAGGAGGGAGTATGTGTGGGGAATGAGGCTGGAGGTGTAGGAAGGAGGTGAGGCAGCAATCACTGGTAGAGGGAAGTGAGCGGGAGGGTGTGTGTGGGGAATGAGGCTGGAGGTGTAGGAAGGAGGTGAGGCAGCAATCACTGGGAGAGAGAAGTGGGCAGGAGGGAGTATGTGTGGGGAATGAGGCTGGAGGTGTAGGAAGGAGGTGAGGCAGCAATCACTGGTAGAGGGAAGTGAGCGGGAGGGTGTGTGTGGGGAATGAGGCTGGAGGTGTAGGAAGGAGGTGAGGCAGCAATCACTGGGAGAGAGAAGTGGGCAGGAGGGAGTATGTGTGGGGAATGAGGCTGGAGGTGTAGGAAGGAGGTGAGGCAGCAATCACTGGTAGAGGGAAGTGAGCGGGAGGGTGTGTGTGGGGAATGAGGCTGGAGGTGTAGGAAGGAGGTGAGGCAGCAATCACTGGTAGAGGGAAGTGGGCAGGAGGGAGTATGTGTGGGGAATGAGGCTGGAGGTGTAGGAAGGAGGTGAGGCAGCAATCACTGGTAGAGGGAAGTGGGCGGGAGTGTGTGTGTGTGTGTGTGTGTGTGTGTGTGTGTGTGGGGAATGAGGCTGGAGGTGCAGGAAGGAGGTGAGGCAGCAATCACTGGTAGAGGGAAGTGGGCAGGAGGGAGTATGTGTGGGGAATGAGGCTGGAGGTGTAGGAAGGAGGTGAGGCAGCAATCACTGGTAGAGGGAAGTGAGCGGGAGGGTGTGTGTGGGGAATGAGGATGGAGAAGTAGTACGGAAGTAAGGCGGGAATCACCGGTAGCCATTATTTTATAGGAATACACAGGTGTAACATGCAGGCAATAACGACACAGTTTTGTGTGTGTACGCTCAGCGGTTACAGAGGCTTCTAGCTCTGTTGCGGTCACACAGTACGTGTTCCAGATGTATGTCAGTAATAACAGAAGAGCAGAGAGGCTGCGTGACATTGTTAGTGTAAACGCTAAAGCCCCATTTCCCTATGTATACATAAGACTATACAGCGTGTAGACCAGTGCTCAACAAATTCAAACATCTAGGAGCCAGCTTAAAAGTGTAGGAACCCACACTATCATCTGCAACCAAAATAGATCAAAACTTCTATAGAACATCATTTATGCACCTTAAACGGCCTCAGGCTTCCCCACATGCCATCAGGCCCCAATTCATTCTTGTCTCCAGTGCCCAATTCATAGTATACCCCCGTTACATGGTATGCCACACCACAGTGCCCCCTATACATACACTGCCCTCAATAGATCGTATACAACAATTGTGTCACACCAGTGCCCCACATACATAGTATGCCACACTACAGTACTCCAAATACATAGTATGCCACACTACAGTACTCCAAATACATAGTACGCCACACTATAGTGCCCCCAATAAATAGTAAGCAACACTATAGTGCCCCCAATAAATAGTAAGCCACACCACAGTCCCCCAATAGATAGTATGCCACACCACAGTCCCCCAATGGATAGTATACAATTATACAAGCATCTGACTTATCCATCATGCAATACCATATGGGAGGAGCTGCTCCAAATTTATTCTGTGACCCAAAACATACAGGCAATGTCATTAAGAACTATCTTCAGCGTAAATAAGAACAAGGAGTCCTGGAAGGGATGATATGGCCCCCACAGAGCCCTGGTCTCAACATCATCGAGTCTGGGATTACATGAAGAGACAGAAGGATTTGAGCAAGCTGCATCCACAGAAGATCTGTAGTTAGTTCTCCATGATGTTTGGAACAACCTCCCTGCCGAGTTCCTTCAAAAACTGTGTGCAAGTGTACCTAGAAGAATTAAAACCGTTTTGAAGCAAAATGGCGGTCACACCAAATATTGATTTGATTTAGATTTTCCTCCTGCTCATTCACATTGCATTTTCTTAATTGATAATCTATTTTTGAAAGCATTATTACTTTTCAGCATTTTTTCCACACCTGCCAAAAATGTTTGCACAGTACGAGAGAGAGAGAGAGAGAGAGAGAGAGAGAGAGAGAGAGAGAGAGAACATTTTTTTGTTTCTTCTTCAACTGGATAAAACAATTTTTTTCCCAAAATGTTGATTTTTTTTTTCAGATCATCAAATTATATAAACTATGGCTACAAGTATAATGTTATTGGCAAGTCTGCATATTTATTTAAAAAATTCATATGAATTGTGTTTAAATAGGTATTATTTACAATTTGATAAAAAAAATTAAAAAAAATCTAACATTTTTAGAAGAAATATTGGAAATTTAAGTGGTTAAATACAAAAAGAAATGTAAAAGTACAAATGAAAAACAATGAAATACTATTTTGATATACATTTTTAATAAATTGCTGAAACCCATTATTACAGGTGCCACGGATCTAACACATAGGTAAGATAAAAGCGCTCGAACTCCACTTTGGTTATAAGTATTATTTTTATTCTGCGCAGCTTTAGGTACAAGCGCAGAACAAACCACACATAACAAATACAAACACCCGTTGTTTTTCCCTTTAAAAATCAAATAGGAATCTTTATAACTTCCATAGTCCAAATGCAATTATCAATGAAGTAATACAAGCAGACGGTTGTGATTACGTATAATAGGGGTCATTCCGAGTTGATTGCTCGCTAGCTACTTTTAGCAGCCATGCAAACGCATAGTCGCCGCCCACGGGGGAGTATATTTTCGCTTTGCAAGTGTGCGATCGCATGTGCAGCCGAGCACAGAAAAAAACATTTTGTGCAGTTTAAGAGTAGCTCTGGACTTACTCAGCCGCTGCAATCATTTCAGTCTTTTTGGTGCCGAATTGACGTCACACACCCGCCCTCCAAAAGCCCAGACACGCCTGCGTTTTCCGAAACACACCCAGAAAACGGTCAGTTGACACCCACAAACGCCCTCTTTCTGTCAATCACCTTGCGATTGGCTGTGCAAATGGATTCTTCGTTAAATCCATCGCCCAGCACCGATCCTCTTTGTACCCATACGACGTGCCTGCACATTGCGGTGCATACGCATGCGCAGTTTTGTCGACATTTAACCTGGACGCAGCGCTGCAAAAAGTTGCTAGCGAGTGATCAACTCAGAATGACCCCCCATGTGCACTGCAGGGGGGCAGACATAACGTGCAGAGAGAGTTAGATTTGGGTGGGGTGTGTTCAAACTGAAATCTAAATTGCAATGTAAAAATAAAGCAGCCAGTATTTACCCTGCCCAGAAACAATACAACCCACCCAATTCTAACTCTCTCTGCACGTGTTACATCTGCCACACCTACAGTGCACATGGTTTTGCCCAACTGCTAACAAATTTGCTGCTGCGATCAACTCTGAATTACCCCCAATGTAGCAGCCGTACTAATGATCTATATACTATCAGTGGGAGGGGTCCAGAAGCAACCAGCCAATCAAAAGTTGTGATAGTTATCAGTGCGCATTGTACACCATGGAGCAGTCACTTGCAAGGGATGTACCGTATAGCAGCTGCCTCTCTGTATAGGACTACCAAAGTGGCATTTACAGTAAATTAACCCTCCATTACTGTACTCCATTTGCAGGCCCCTTCCCTCCCAAGGTGCACATTTTTTCCAAAGCTGCATCTCTCCGGTGTGCGGTACTAATTACCAAAAACATTCATCTTGATTTCATAATATAATAAAATGTGGAAAAATGGAAAAGGTTGAACAACCTTTTACATTTACACCAATATTATATATGTATGAAACTTTTGCCCCTTGATTAATGGACACTACTCTGGTTAGTACTAGTACAGTAAGGTATCTGCGTAATAAAGATGGATAAATCGTGCAAAGCACGGGCCCTGCCAACACCAAGCAGAGGCTGCAAATCTGGCAGCGCACGTAACAAGCGGGTGCCAGAGCCACAAAGGGTGGCTGAAAAGAAATAAACACCCAATAAACAGATCAAAACAGCTGACAGACGCATCAGGCAACCCAGCATAAACACTGCAGGCACATTCCACAGACGCATGTTCCGTACACAGGCTCTGAGCCACAGACTACATTGGTGGGGTCAGTCTGCCCCCTATTGTCAGGGAAGGGTAAAACCGCTCACGAGACCCACTGGCCAGTGCATGAAGGTGCTAATAATTATGGTTACTGTAAATGCTGAGAAGTCTGAATGGTTATTAGTGTTGAAGAAATAATATCAGCCATCAACCTCCTTATTTACTGCCAGGTACATCCTCTACACAAAAGGTGCATTACAGTGTATTAATCCCATTACAGGTCTCTAGAATGCGGGATCTGGGCAGTTACTTGGCGGTGTGAGAGAGCGCTGCATTATTTCATTGGTTCTATGGGGGTTATTCAGAGATGAACGCAGATCGCTGCATACGCAGCCAAATCTGTGTTCAACTACTCATATGCTGGGGGCCACCCAGCACAGGTCAAGGCTGTCCAGCACGTGTGAGGCCGCCTCCTGTTCGGTGGGCACTTTTTTCCGGAGCAGCTGTGTGTGACGTTCCGGTCCACCCCCGTTCAGGACGCCGAACCGCCCCCCCCCCCCCCCACAAACGTCTGCCACTGCCAATCACACTGCAGCCGCATCCTGCTGCAATGTGTAAGGTCGCGCATACGCACATCGGCTGGTGCACATGCACAGACCACCTGGATGCGGCGTCCGCTGCGAGAGACCGCGCGGCTGCGCCCATGTCTGAATTAGGCCCTATGTGCAGGGAAATAAAATTAAATCCTCACATTACTATAAAATGTCTCATTTTTTTTACATTTATTTGCACTGGTAAAGAATTGCAGCGCTGCAATCCCCATCATGTAATGTTTATGGAACTGTATAAAACGCCTGATAGCATTTCACAGTCTTCTACTGAAATAAGTATTGCTAGAAACTGTCTCTAACATGCAGAGAAGCATAGATTGGTCAACAATGAAACAAAGGGATAAGTCTGTAAAACCGGAGGATCTCCCCGGGAAATAGGGACAGTTAGAACTATGGCCCTCATTCCGAGTTGATCGCTCGCTGCTGTTTTTATAACATGTGCAGAGAGAGTTAGATTTGGGTGGATTATTTTGTTTCTGTGCAGGGTAGATACTGGCTGCTTTATTTTTACACTGCAATTTAGATTGCAGATTGAACTCACCACACCCAAATCTAACTCTCTCTGCACATGTTACATCTGCCCCACCTGCAGTACACATGGTTTTGGCCAACTGCTAAAAAAAATCCTGCTGCGATCAACTTGGAATTACCCCCCTGGAGCAGTCATTTCTGCGAATTACTCCTTTCCTGCACAGATAGTGGGAGGGAGAACTATAGAAAGGGGCATTGGGCTGAATGAAGGGGCCCTGGTACATGACTTCCAGGGTGGTAGGGGGTGTTTAATACACACCTTTCAGGAGGTATTGGGGACTTGGGGATCAGAGCTCAGGAGCCGGAGCAATCCACCTGATGAAAATATAAAACTGCATACCAGGCGTGTGGAGCTGGAGCAGGGACCAGCTGCTGGAAGGCTGATATCTCTGGTTCTGGGCATAGTAGAGACAAGCTGACAGTGTCCACCGAAAGGGAAGAGTCTCAGCTTTTGGAGTATACCCTCAGAAAAACTATAAGTCAGACAGAACCCGAGATATCTGGCTTGGAAGGGCAATTAAAATGCTCAGATAGGGACCACTGTTTGACGTCAGATATCTCCGGTTCCCCAGAGCCGATTTTCAAAAATCTGGCACCCCTGGAAAAAGGGGACCCTCAGCTATCAGCCTAGGGCCCTTATACTTCTGAGGGCTCTTGGGCAAGTGCCCATTGAGACCATACGAAAAGACGGCCCTGCCTGGCGACTTCTATTAGTCACATGATTTACAGTAAGGATCCATTATCCCTCTTCAGCACTAGGGGCCTAATTCTGAGTTGATCGCAGCAGCAAGTTAGTTAGCAGTTGGCCAAATCCATGTGCACTGCAGGGGGGGCAGATATAACATGTGCAGAGAGAGATAGATTTGGGTGTAGCGAGTTCAATCTGCAATCTAAAATGCAGTGTAAAAATAAGGCAGCCAGTATTTACCCTGCACAGAAACAAAATAACCCACCCAAATCTAACTCTCTCTGCAAATGTTATATCTGCCTCCCCTGCAGTGCACATGGTTTTGCCCAACTGCTAAAAAATTTCCTACTGCGATCAACTTGGAATTACCCCCTAAATCCCTACTCCCATACTAACCCTCTAGCACAGGGGTGGGCAATTATTTCAGCCGAGGGGCCACTTAACACTTTCCAATGAGTATTCGAGGGCCGCCATAGGCACTTGCCAAAAATATAGGGGTGTGGCTTCCTGGGGAAGGGGCGTGGTCACAAAATAATAGATTCATATTAGGCTGCACAATAGTCTTTACTATTCAAATTACGCTGCACAGTAGCGCCACTTACACACATTACTCCAGGTAGAGCCCCTATCACACATTTCGCCAGGTAGAGCCCTCTTTTACACAGTACAGCAGGCAGAGCCCCCTGTTACCCATTACGGCAGGCAGAGCCCCCTTTTACACATTACGGCAGGCAGGGTCCCCTTTTACACATTACGGCAGGCAGAGTCCACCTGCTACACATTACGGCAGGCAGAGCCCCCTGTTACACATTATGGCAAGCAGAGCCCCCTTTTACACATTACGGCAGGCAGAGCCCCCTTTTACACATTACGGCAGGCAGAGCCCCCTGTTACACATTACGGCAGGCAGAGCCCCCTTTTACACATTACGGCAGGCAGAGTCCCCTTTTACACATTACGGCAGGCAGAGTCCCCTTTTACACATTACGGCAGGCAGAGTCCCCTTTTACACATTACGGCAGGCAAAGCCCCCTGTTACACATTACGGCAGGCAGAGCCCCCTTTTACACATTACGGCAGGCAGAGTCCCCTTTTACACATTACGGCAGGCAGAGTCCCCTTTTACACATTACGGCAGGCAGAGTCCACCTGCTACACATTACGGCAGGCAGAGCCCCCTGTTACACATTATGGCAAGCAGAGCCCCCTTTAACACATTACGGCAGGCAGAGTCCCCTTTTACACATTACGGCAGGCAGAGTCCCCCTTTTACACACAACTTTGAGGGGAGGGGGGATCGGGCATCACAGACACGGCTCTTTGTCAGCTTTGGTGATGGTGGACTTTAAGTTATGACAGTGGCAGGGAGGAGTGGGGGCGGGGGGGGGGGGGCATTACAGCCGCAGGTCACTGTAATGTAGCCCATACACTTGTGAGATATCAGGTACAATCCTTCGATTTCGGCCGCATCTGTGAGATAAATCGAAGGATTGTATGCACATTTCAGGTACCATGAGACACGATGCGAGGGCACGCCGGTCGAATGTCGCGTCTGAAGATAGTATGTGCTGCACTTAATATTTATCGAATCGCAGTGCGATCGCATGCGTTTTTAAAAACACATGCGATATATCGCACTGCGATGTGCATTGGGCACCCGCCGGGAGCGGGCACAAGCCGCTCCCACTCGGCGATGATGTGCCCATCATGTGATTACCATGCGATCTATCGCATGATCGCATGGTAATCACTTTGGCAGTTCAGGTGCGAACTGCCGGTGCGATGCCCCGCGATGACGCGTCGCGGGGCATCGCACAAGTGTATGGGCATTAGCTTTGGGGTGGGTTGGACTTTAAGTTGCTGTGCTGGCAGTGAGAGGGGGAGTGGACTCGGGCATTACAGCTCAGCCTCACAGTAAACTCCGGCGGCTGCGGGGAGATCGGGCATTACAGCCCGCTGCTCACCGTAAACTCCGGCGGCTGCGGCAGCAGGGGGATCAGGCAGTATTACCCGGGGCTCACACTCCATCAGGGGGAGGGGGTGGTCACTGGTCACGCTGCACTGTAAAATGCGCGCCTGTTGTTGGGATGCTCAGTGTAACCTGAGGGGGTGGCTCTGGCGGCAGAGAGGGTGGGATCGGGCATTCTCTATCCCTCCCTCCCTTGAACTCATATATCAGTCTCTACCCCCTCCCCCTCTCCCCTGGACCCATATAGCAGACTCCCTCCCTCCCTAGACACAGGTCGCTGCTTCCTCCCCCTACTCGGCACCCCAGCCCCAATCAACAGGCAGCACCAGCTATCCCTTTACTAACCGGGATCCGGATTCAAAGTCGACAGTAACTAGGTCGACAATGTCTAGGTCGACCACTATTGGTCGACAGTAACTAGGTCGACAGGGTGTCTAGGTCGAAAGGGTCTTTAGGTCGACCTGTTCTAGGTCGACAGGTCAAAAGGTCGACATGAGTTTTTCACAATTTTTTTCTTTTTTTTTAACCTTTTTATACTTAACGATCCACGTGGACTACAATTGGAACGGTAATCTGTGCCGAGCGAAGCGGTAGCGGAGCGAAGGCACCATGCCCGAAGCATGGCGAGCGAAGTGAGCCATGCGAGGGGATGCGGTGCACTAATTGGGGTTCCCGGTCACTCTACGAAGAAAACACCACCAAAATAACATGAAAAACTCATGTCGACCTTTTGACCTGTCGACCTAGAACATGTCGACCTAAAGACCCTGTCGACCTAGACACCCTGTCGACCTAGTTACAGTCGACCAATAGTGGTCGACCTAGACATTGTCGACCTAGTTACTGTCGACTTTCAATACCACACCCTACTAACCTTGGTTTTTTTTTTTTTAACAACGACAGATTAGCTCCCGCTGCCCGGATGAGAGATCCGCTGGCCATTGCAGAGATCCACACTCTTCTTGATGTGGCTCCGCCCCCCATGCCGCCCAGCGCCTGAGACGTCGGAAAGGAAATCCCGATCAGCAGCCCCTGTGACGTGACCTGGATTTCCTCAGTGGCGCCGCGTCTCTCGGAGCTGCTGTAGCGCAATGACAAGCGGCTCAGCCAGTCGGGCTGCTTGTCATTGCGCACTAGTGGGGGACAGTTGTCCAGGCAGGATCGGCTTGCGGGCCGCATGTTGCCCACCCCTACTCTAGCACCTTCTGCCCCTTTGCTGGCTGAAAATGATGTCCCTGAAATGTACAATATCCCCTACCCCAAATATCAGTGACAGAGAACCTGCTACACTTTGGGGGCCACACAGGACTGCCCTCTGACCTCTAATCATAGTAATAAGTTAAAATAATACATTTAATATAATAAATAATCTGTAATAACATATGCGCAGCCATATTACATGTTACAGCTATAACAGACAGGTGTGACAATGACGCAGGAAGCAGCTGGGGCGGCAGGTGAGTACCCAGAGGGCCACCTGCTGCCCGTCACTGTATATTACTATTGCCAGTGTATATAACGGAAAGTAGTAAGTAGTATTTTACAATCATTTAAATGGGTTAAGATCCAAGACACACACAATATATGAACAGAGTATATTTACCTCCAGACAACCCTGCGGCTCACGGTGCCAATTGCTGTATCAATATTTAGAGATTTGCATGAGGATTTAATTAACTAAAAAATTCTCATTTGCATGCAAATTTGTGCCAGCGCTAATGGTTCTATGAAATCAGCCCTGTTAGTTTATGTGAGCTGAAGGGAGGCTAGAGAGCAGCAGTGAGAAATGATCATTGATTTAGTTATATCTTGGGAATGGTGACCCGTGTATCTAACAATGTAATGACTATTAGCGCTGAATAAGGCACCTGGCAAACAACAAATCCAAAGCGACAGCGGGTGAGAAAGGGGACGGTGACACAGCGAGACAGCGCAGACTAGAAATAAAAGGAACGGATCAGACAAAGATATTATGCTATATTAAATATGAGAGACAGTAGGAAGTTGCGGAGAGGCTATTTGCACAATCGCAGCAGTTCACATGCTACATACTGCATTGTTTCCTATATGCTCTGTTACACGTGAAGTTGTTAAACGCTTTGTAGCGCAATAACCACTATTAGACCAACAAGGCCGCCTAACGCGATGGTGATCAATTAATCTCCTCTGCACAGTTTCATGGGATGAGTCACTGGCCCTCATTCGGACCTGGACACAGCCGCACGGTCGCATCGAGATGGTCTGCGCACATGTGCGCATGCGCAATCTTACACATTGCACCCGTATCCAGGAAGGATGTGGCTGCAGTGTGACCGACAGCTGCGGCCAACGAAAAGGGGGGGTGTGGTCGCAGCGTTAAGGAGGGAGGGGCGTACCGAATGGAAGCATGTCAGGAGCGTTTTCGGGGTGGCTGCGTTACGCCACATGCAGCCTCTCCGGGAATAAAAATGCCCGCTGACCACCTGACAACGCAGCCAGGCTGTGCTGCCAGGGGTCAACCTTAGTTCTGAGGCGTCCGTAATTACCATCGGGAGGTGGCCTCACACGTGCTGGGCGGTCTCCAGCACATGCGGAGATGAACACAGATCTGGCTGCGTATGCAGCGATCTGCGTTCATCTCCCAATAACACCCATTATTCGCAAATTTGGGAGATCTGAGGAGATTTAAGGCAGAAAATGCTAAAAGAAAGTAGCACAAAGAAAACACTTACTGTACGTGTTGCCCAATTAAAGCAATGGAGAAAGAATCAAATTAAACGTAGAACAGAACCAAGAAAATAGGATTTTAATTACCTACCGGTAAATCCTTTTCTCGTAGTCCGTAGAGGATTCTGGGGTCCACATTAGTACCATGGGATATAGACGGGACCACTAGGAGCCACTGGCACTTTAAGAGTTTAATAGTGTGGACTGGCTCCTCCCTCTATGCCCCTCCTACCAGACTCAGTCTAGAAACTGTGCCCGAGGAGACGGACATACTTCGAGAGAAGGAATTACACAGATAGTAGCGAGATTCATACCAGCTCACACAACAAGGCAAATCCAGCCAACATGCCGGAAAACTCAGCAACAGCTGAAACATTACTGAACCCTGTAAAGAAACGCAGTACTTAACTAAGAACAAAGCCGTACTGAACCAAGTAACCACTGCAGGATAACGAAGCGCTGGGCGGGCGCCCAGCATCCTCTACGGCAGGGGTGGCCAACCAGTCAGAGACAAAGAGGCCAAAAATCTTGTTAGGTACGTCAAAGAGCCGACATCAAGCAGAAGGCACGTGTGCAAAAATCGGGTGTGACCTTGTGCCTGCTAGGCCACACCCCTGGTATAAAAGACAATAAAAATGCCAGATTCACATAAAATAAATTTTAAAGCCAGAATCAAAATAACATACATTGAAAAAGACACTTCCACATAAAATAATTGAAAAATCCAGATCCACATAATATATATTGAAAAAGCCATATTCCCATAATACACTTCAGCTCCTCCATGTGTCACTCCAGCCATCTCCCCCATGTGTCAATGTGTCACTCCAGCCAGCACCCTCATGTGTCACTCCAGCCAGCACCCTCATGTGTAACTCCAGCCAGCTCCCCCATGTGTCAATGTGTCACTCCAGCCAGCACCCTCCTGTGTAACTCCAGCCAGCTCCCCCATGTGTCAATGTGTCACTCCAGTCAGCACCCTCCTGTCTCGCTCCAGTCAGCTCCCAATTATGTCTCTCCTGCCAGGATTCTCCTTTGTCACTCCAGCCCACCCTCATATGTCACTACAGCCCAGTATCTGGCTCCCTCAGTTTACAGTCGCCGTACTGCTGCTGTGTGTCTGGTTGGAGTGCACCAGTTTCTAGGATCTGTTGTGGTCAGGTGACTGAGTATCGGGAGCCACATTAGTATAAAGAAAGAGCCGCATGCGGCTCAAGAGCCACAGGTTGGCCACGGCTGCTCTACGGACTACGAGAAAAGGATTTACCGGTAGGTAATTCAAATCCTATTTTCTCCTAGAGGATGCTGGGGTCTACATTAGTACCATGGGGATGTACCAAAGCTCCCAGAACGGGAGGGAGAGTGCGGAGGCTCCTGCACAACTGATTGACCAAACTTGAGGTCCTCAGAGGCCAAAGTATCGAACCTGTAGAACTTAGCAAACGTGTTCGACCCAGACCTAGTAGCCGCTCGGCAAAGCTGCAAAGCCGAGACACCCCGGGCAGCTGCCCATGAAGAACCCACTTTACGAGTAGAGTGGGCTTTAACAGATCTTGGACACGGCAATCCTGCCGTAGAATACGCATGCTGGATAGTGACCCTGATCCAGCGAGAGATCGTCTACTTAGAAGCATGGACACACAATTTTGTTGGGATCATACAGGACAAACAGAGAGTTCGATTTTCTGTGACGAGCAGTCCTCTTCACATAAATTTTCAGAGCCCTTACAACATCCAAGGACTTTGATGGAATTGAGGAGTCAGTAGCAACTGGAACCACAATAGGTTGGTTGATATGAAAAGCCGACACAACCTTTGGAAGGAATTGCTGACGCGTCCGGAGCTCAGCTCTATCTTCATGGAAGATCAAGTAGGGGCTCTTACACGACAAAGCCCCCAACTCCGACACACGTCAAGCAGAAGCTAAGGCCAACAAAGTGACAGCCTTCCACGTGAAAAACTTGACCTCGACCTCATGTAGAGGCTCGAACCAATCCGATTGGAGGAACTGCAATACCACGCTAAGATCCCAGGGTGCCGTAGGCGGCACAAAGGGAGGCTGGATGTGCAGAACTCCTTTCAAAAAAAGTCTGACCCTCAGGGAGGGCAGCCAGTTGTTTCTGGAAGAAAATGGATAAGGCCGAAATCAGGACCTTTACGGATCCCAACCTCAGGCCCATATCCACACCTGCTTGCAGGAAGAGAAGAAACCATCCCAGTTGAAACTCCGCCGTAGGAAACTTCTTGGATTCACACCAAGACACATGCTTTTTCCAAATGCGATGATAATGTTTAGACGTTACTCCTTTCCTACCCTGTATCAGGGTAGAAATAACCTTGTTCGGAATGCTCTTCCGAGCTAATATCTGGCGTTCAACCTCCATGCCGTCAAACATAGCCGTGGTAAGTCTTGATACACGAACGGCCCCTGTTGCAGAAGGTCCTCCCGAAGAGGAAGAGGCCTCGGATCTCCCAGCTGTAGATCCAGAAGATCCGCGTACCAAGCCCTTCTTGGCCAGTCCGGAGCAATGAGGATTGCCTGAACTCTTGTTCTCTTTATGATTTTTAGAATCCTTGGAATGAGTGGAAGAGGAGTAAACATGTACACTGACTGGAACACCCACGGAATCACCAAGGCGTCCACCGCCACTGCTTGCGGGTCCCTCGACCTGGAACAATACCTCCGAAGCTTCTTTCTGAGGCAGGAGGCCATCATGTCGATTTGAGGAACCCCCCAAATTCTTGTCACCTCCGTGAACACCTCTGGATGGAGGCCCCATTCCCCTGGATGGAGATCGTGTCTGCTGAGGAAATACGCTTCCCAGTTGTCTACGCCCGGAATGAAGATTGCTGATAGCGCCAAAGCATGTGTTTCTGCCCAGAGGATGATTCTTCTCATCTCTGACATTGCAGCTCTGCTCTTCGTTCCGCCCTGTCGGTTTTCCCTTGAGTGACTGCGCCCCATCCCTGGAGACTTGCATCCGTGGTTAGAAGGATCCAGTCCTGAATCTGGAACCTGCGGCCCTCCAGAAGATGAGACCTCTACAGCCACCAGAGTAGTGAAATCCTTGCTTTCGTGAACAGATGAATCCTCAGGTGCAAATGTAGATGAGACCCCGACCACTTGCCCAGAAGATCCAGTTGGAAGAATCGAGCATGAAATCTTCCGTACTGTAGAACCTTGTAGGAGGCAACCATCTACCCCAGAAGGCAAATGCACTGATGAACTGATACCCGGGCTGGCTTCAGGACATCCCGGACCATTATTTGAATCACCAACGCTTTCTCCTCCGGCAGAAACACCCTCTGCACTTCCGTGTCGAGGATCATTCCTAGGAAAGACAACCTCCTTGTCGGGTCCAAATGTGACTTTGGAAGGTTCAGGATCCAACCATGTTTCCTGAGCAGATGAGTCGTGAAAGCAATCGACTGCAACAACTTCTCCCTGGTCGAGATCGTCCAGATACGGAATTATGTTCACCCCCTGTCTGCGGAGGAGAACCATCATCTCTGCAATCACCTTGGTGAACACCGTTGGTGCTGTGGAGAGGTCGAATGGCAGTACCTGAAATTGATAGTGACTGTCTAACAGTGCAAATCTGAGATAGGCCTGGTGCGGCGGCCAAATCGGAATGTGGAGGTACGCATCCTTGATGGGGATAGGGATACCAGAAATTCCCTCTCCTCCAGACCTGAGATCACCGCTCTCAGACACTTTCTCTCACATTTTGAATTTGAATACCCTCAGATAAGGGTTTAGAGATTTCAAGTTCAATATTGGTCTGACCGAACCATCCGGTTTTGGTACCACGAAAAGATCTGAATAGAAACCCATGTGTTGCATATGAGGTGGAACTGGAATAATGACCTCTGACTTTTCCAATTTTTGGATGGCTTCCTGAAGGATAGCCCTGTCTGTCATCAAAGCCGGCAAGCCTGATTTGAAGAACCGGTGAGGCGGGAGTTCTTGAAGCTCCAGTCTGTACCCCTGGGACACAATTATCCTGTACCCAGGGATCCAGGCCGGACGACACCCAGATGTGGCTGAAACGTCTGAGCCTCGCACCCACCAGCCCGTCCTCCAGGCTTCGCGGTCCACCGTCATGCTGAGGATTTTGAGGAACCAGTAGCAGGTTTCTGGTCCTGGGAGCCTGCGGGAGCAGTTTTTTGGATTTTGCACGACCACCTCTAAAGAAGGTGGTAGGAGGCTTGGACTTTTTTGTCTTAGCGGTCCGAAAGGACTGCGATGTAGAGGAAGAAAATTGTTTCTTCGTAGAAGGGGTAGCTGAGGGAAGAAAAGGTGACTTAACCGCAGTTGCTGTGGAAAACCACGCATCCAAAAGCTTCCCCAAATAGAGCCTGACCTGTGTTGGGTAGGTGCTCATACTTCTCCTGGATTCCGCGTCTGCAGACCATTGGTGTAGCCAGAGTCCCCTGCAAGCTGAGACAGACATGGAAGATATCCTTGACCACTTTACTATAGCTTTAGAAATCCATGCACAGGCAATAATAGGCCTTAATGCCACCCCTGAAGCAGTGTATATGGATTTGAGCGTAGTGTCAATCTTACGATCAGCCGGTTCTTTTAATGCGGTAGATCCAGGGACAGGTAAAACCACCTTCATTGACAGTCTGGAAACAGATGCGTCAACTATGGTTGGGTTTTCCCATTTTTTTTTCTATCCTCCTCAAGGAAAGGAAAGGCAACCAAAGCCCTTTTGGGAATCTGGAATTTTTTCTCCGGGTTTTCCCAGGATTTTTCAAATCAAGCATTTAATTCTTTAGACGCGGGGAAGGTTAGCGAGGCTTTCTTATTATCCATGAAGTAAGCCTCCTCAACCTGCTCGGGTGCTGTGTCAGTAATGTTTAGCACCTCTCTAATGGCCTCAATCATGAGCTGCACCCCCTTAGCCAGGGATGCCGCCCCCCTCAGGACATCCCCATCACCGTCAGCCGTGTCAGAGTCGGTATCCGTGTCATCTTGCATAATCTGGGCAAGTGCACGTTTTTGTGGGAATATGCTAGGGGATTTTGAAGGAATAGGGACAGAACCTGACCAAACTGCCATAGACTTCTTTAATACCGGAGTTTCAGTCTCAGTATGAGCTACCCTAGTAGAGATCTGAGAGATAATTCCCTTAATAGAGGTCAACCACTCAGGCTTATTAATAGGGATCTGAGACAAGACGTTACATTCCTGTGTACATGGAATGGATTCCTCCTGAGAGGAAATGTCCTCTGCAGCATAATACACAGAGTCCCTAGACATGGCTATGTGAGAAACAAACACCCACACACACACAGGAAAATGTCAGACACAGTTTCCCCCCAATTATGCCAAAGAGAAACACAGAGCTTGGAGCCGGCTCACACACAGCGCTTCCAAAGGTAGATATATACAACTAACTGGCGCTGACTGTGTACGTTAGTAGACTACACAGTACTTTTACAGCCTTCTACCCCCTTCTACAACCACCTGGTACCGCACAGGATAGCTGGAGTTGCTTGGAGGGACAGCACTCTCCCTGTCAGCGTCTCTGTACTGGATCTGCAGGCAGGAAAACGGTGCTGAACGCTGCTAGGTCCGTTCTGAGGAAAGCTCCGCCCCCTGAACATGGCGCTGCTTCCCGCTCTTCAGTTCTTTATACTGGCCTGAAAAAATGTGCTGGCAGCGTTACCGAGGTCCCTGACAGCCTTGGTGACCAGTGTAGGGTATAGGCGCTGGCTCAGGGCGCCCCTCATAGCGCGGCATTGTGTACCGCTGAGCCTCCGGATCTCAGTTAGTACTGCGCTCCCACCCTGTTGCCGCCATCTTCACACCGGCTCCCCGCTTGCTGTGGGGGCTGGTGACTCACTCGCCACTGAAATCTTCTGGCTCTGTCAGAGGGTGGCGGCATGCTTCGGGAGTGCGCAGTTGCCTTGGCCGGCTAATGATCAGCACCTTCAGGAGCTCAGTGTCCTGTCAGCAGAGATAGAGAACCATTAACCTCTAGGGTTGGAAACTACTCCCCCCCCCCCCCCCCCCCCCTAAGTCCCACGAAGCAGGGAGGCTGTTGCCAGCAGCCTCCATGTGCCTATACTCTAATAAAAACAACAAAACTAGAAAAACGCCTATGGAGCTCCCCTAGCTGTGACCGGCTCCTCCGGGCACATTTTCTAAACTGAGTCTGGTAGGAGGGGCATAGAGGGAAGAGCCAGCCCACACGATTCAACTCTTAAAGTGCCAGTGGCTGCTAGTGGGCCCGTCTATACCCCATGGTACTAACGTGGACCCCAGCATCCTCTAGGACGTAAGAGAAATTGTCTTTGTGATGTCACATATTCCGACTGATCAGATAGGCTCCATTCTCATGAATATTAACGCAGTCCAAACTTAGGCCACCCTACCATGGGGTAACTTCCCTCTTTGCCCCACTTCCTGCTGATTATAGTGCCACAGCGGGAGTGGCGCACAAGCAGTCATCCTTGGTTACTATTCGCATAACACAATGATCTCTTATCTGCCTCCACAGGCTCTTATGTTACAAAGAGTTAACCTCATCTTTGCTTAGGGTTTGTCATAATAGATGATTAATGACTGAAATGTACAAGTACAAAACAAAAGTGCATGTAGTTCCCAAGACCCCCAGGAGAGGGCGCTTCATACAATACAGAATAATAAAAGTACAAGAACAACTGATATACCGTGGGAATAATGTAGTATTTATGATACATATCAGCATATGTGTCCACAACCGCACGTACATCGGAAACATTTTGGAAACGTAATTACATAGAAAATACTTCTTCATATAATATAAATATAGAAGTAACTTAAAATAGGCAACTCACAATGATCCCTGGAAGTGTACTTATATAGGACGGCAGGATGCAATATATAACTATACATTGTCAGGATACATATTATTGCCTTCTGTAATGCAGTCTAATATTCTGCGCAATAATATATTATCACATACACAGAATACACTAAGAATAAGGCCCCTCTGCCTTGGAAAACATGTCTTTTCTAGAGTAATAGACCCCCCCCCCACCATCACCACCACCACCACCCTATCCCTCCAGGCACGGTTGCTAGCGCTAACCCTCGGGGGTGGCAGCTAGGGCTAACACCCCCAACCCAGGTGCCTAAGCCCCCCCCACCGTGTTCCCTAACCCTAACAGTTACCCCAATACTTACCTTTGGGGTGCTGGCTGTCGGGCTTTCCGGCGCCGGTCTTCCAAGTGGTGTTGGGATTCCAGCGTCAGTCACATGACCGTCAGCATCTCATCCATTGGGATGCTGAACGCCTCCCAGTATCACAGCCAGCTCCCTATATATGATTCCTGCACCCCTGAATGTGTATAAATCCAGCCAGCGCTTTTCTCCTTCCAGCATGCCGTATGATCTATACACATTCAGGGGTTCAGAAATCCAGCCAGCGCTTATCTCTTTCCAGTGTGCTGTATGATCTATACACATTCAGGGGTTCAGAAATCCTACAGGTGCTTATCTCTTTACAGCGTGCCGTATGATCTATACACATTCAGGGGCTTAGAAATCCAGCCAGCATTTATCTCCTTCCAGTGTTCCGTATGATCCATACACATTCAGGGCTGCAGGATGCTGTATGTGTGAATAAAACACGTTGCGGGAACAGGAATATATTATTTGGCCACCTCTCAGCTTGGTAACACTTCCGTGCTCACCGCCATATCACATCTGTGGCCGGGGACGGCAGTGTTCATTTTAAAGCATCTCATGCAGAACTCTGTGATGACTGTAACCTAGAATATTGTACTGCAGTGCTGTACAAAGCAAGACATAAGGAGGGTCAGGTGAGTTTTAAAATACACCAAGTAACACACAAATTTGCAATACCATTAACATCTGATACAATGTTTGGCCTTGTGCAGTGCAATGGATGTAAAGCATTTGTTTGGAAAGAGGCAGCGTGGAGACTCAGCTGCTGTCCAATCTGTGAGCAATTTTCTCTGCTGAAGGAGGAGATAGCAAAACTGCATGCTGAGATTTGCAGGATGTCTGTGTCTTTGAAGCCTCCACTGCCTCAGAGAGCCACCAGAAGACATTCTGCCTGGACTACTGTGGGCTCTCAAGGGCAGAGGTTTCCAGAGGGACACAGACACCTCCCGCAAGCGGTGACACTGCAAAACTCGTATGCTACTCTTGCAGGGCTGGAAGATACAACTAATAGAGGCACTACAGAACAGGAGGATATGGGGACATCTACCAACCATAGGAACAGGAAATGGAACAGGAAAATTGAATCTCCAAAAAGGACTGCACTTCTCTTGGGAGATTCCATTATTAGAGGAATACATCTGGGAAATGCAAATGAAGTAGAGAAACAAGTAAGGTGCTTACCTGGAGCCACAGCTCCAAGGGATAAAGAGCGCATGCTAAGAATTGTGAAGGCAGCAAGAAAAGATGGGGAAGTGGATGTCATTGTCCACCTAGGGACAAATGACCTGGCAAATGCAGAACTCATGGCTGTAAAAGATGAATTTAGGAAGTTAGGGACTGCTCTGAAGCAGGTGGCAACCACTGTATCTTTTTCAGAAGTATTGCCAGTACACAGAGGGGAAGACAGAACTCATTGCATCAGAAACTTCAATGTTTGGCTAAGGACATGGTGCAATGAGGAGAGATTTGGATTTATAGGCCATAGTCACACCATCTGGCAAGATAGGAGTTTATACAAAAGTGACGGCCTGCACCCATCTTCAAGGGGAACGAGAATACTAACTGAACAGTTTGGATGCTTCATCAAGAGCTATTTAAACTAACAAAGGGGGGCAGTGAACCAAATAGGAATAAAGAAATCTGCTCCCCCAACACAGAGGTATTGTTTCTGCAGGCAAAGGGAATAGGAAGCATATCCACAGCAACAGAAAATAATTCAGATCAAAACCAAATAAAAATAGGCAGAGAGAAGAACATAGCTAGGAACAGAAAAAGCACAAACAAAACTCTAAAAGCTATGTGTGCAAATGCTAGGAGCTTAGGAAATAAAATCCCAGAACTAACTGCAATAATGACAAGGGATGATCTAGACATTGTGGCAATTACAGAGTCATGGTACAATGAAAATCATGACTGGGACATAGCTATACCGGGATATACTTTGTTTAGGAAGGACAGAATTGGAAAAATTGGAGGAGGGGTAGCAATGTATGTAAAAAATGGCATAAATACTACATTAATACAAAGTATTGAAGAAAAAACTGAGGCCCTTTGGGTGACCATAGAAACAGGGGAAAAGTTGATTATTCGTATTGGCGTGATATACAGGCCACCAGGTCAGGAAGAGGAACTTGACAAGAACCTATTGCAGGACATAACTAAAATGGCATTAAAAGGAGAGGTAATAATCATGGGAGACTTTAATCTTCCTGATGTAAACTGGGAGGTGTCTGTTGCTAGTTCCACTAGAAGTAGGAACTTTTTAAATTCCCTTCAGGGAGCATCCCTCCACCAATTGGTGAGGGAGCCCACTCGGAAAGACGCAATATTAGACTTAATACTTACAAATGGAGACAGATTATCGGACGTAAAAGTGGGTGAAAACCTCGGATCCAGTGATCATCAAGCAGTATGGTTCAGCATTAAGACAGAGACTGACTCGTCCCATACAAAAACAAAGGTGTTGGATTTTAGGAAGGCTGATTTTGTAGGGATGGGAAAATGTGTAAGCGATTCTTTGGCAGAGTGGAGGAACTTGGAAACAGTGCAGGAGAGGTGGAAAACATTCAAATGTGCAATATTGAAGGCAACAGACCTTTGTATCAAAACTGTTAGGAAAAACACAAGGAAAAGGAAGCCAGTGTGGTTTGAAAAAGAAGTAGCAAATATTGTGAGAGCAAAAAAGATGGCTTTTAGGAAATATAAGCAGACACAAAATAATGAAGACAAAAAAATATATCTTGTTAGACAGAAGGAGGCAAAGAAGGTAATCAGATGTGCAAAGGCACAAGCTGAGGAGAAAATGGCCCAGTCAGTGGGAAAAGGAGGCAAAACTTTTTTTAGGTATATAAGCGAAAAGAGAAAAACAAAAGGCGGAATTATAAAACTAAAGACGGACACTGGGAGTCTTGTTGAAGGAGACAATTTAATAGCAGATCATCTTAATGATTATTTTTGCTCAGTATTTACTACTGAAAGAGAGGGGAAGGGGCCACAGTTAAGTTGCAGGGATATTCAGGAAAATGAAACAAGTACATTTACAGAGGAAAAGGTCCTAACAGAACTCTCAAAGCTGAAAGTGGACAAATCTATGGGGCCAGATGGGATACATCCAAGGATACTAAAAGAACTTAAAGAGGTGCTGGTAGCACCATTGACAGAATTATTCAACCAGTCATTAGCTACAGGAGAAATTCCAGGGGACTGGAAAAGAGCAAACGTAGTCCCACTGCACAAAAGTGGAAGCAAGGAAGAGGCAAACAACTACAGACCAGTGAGTCTTACATCAGTAGTAGGGAAATTGATGGAAACACTCTTAAAAGAAAGAGTTGTAGATCATCTCAAATCCGGCAATTTACTGGATCCCAAACAGCATGGATTCACTGGGGGGAGATCATGTCAAACAAATCTTATTGACTTTTTTGATTGTGTGACTAAAGCTATGGATAAAGGTGGAGCCATGGATATAGCTTATCTAGACTTTAGTAAGGCTTTTGATACAGTTCCACATCGCAGACTGCTAAATAAACTTGAAAGTTTGGGATTGGATATTAGGATTATTGAATGGATAAGATCTTGGTTGAAGGATAGAAAACAGAGAGTTGTGGTAAACGGAGTGCATTCACAGGAGGGAAATGTTACCAGTGGAGTACCCCAGGGATCTGTACTTGGACCAGTGCTTTTTAATATCTTTATTGGTGACATTGCAAATGGCATTAAAGGGAAAGTATGCCTTTTTGCAGATGACACAAAGGTATGCAACAGGGTAGACACACCAGGTGGGGTAAATCAAATGATTGAGGATCTAAGTAGACTAGAGGAATGGTCAAGAGTCTGGCAATTACAGTTTAATGCCCAAAAATGCAAAATCATGCACTTGGGTCTCAAAAATCCTAAAGCTAAATACAGTATTAATGGCACTATACTGAAAACTACTGAGGAGGAAAGGGATCTAGGAGTCACTATTTCAGATGACTTAAAAGCAGGTAAGCAATGTAACAAGGCAATGAGGAAGGCTAGTCAGATGCTTGGCTGCATTGGGAGAGGAATCAGCAGCAGAAAGAAAGAAGTAATAATGCCACTGTATAGGTCATTGGTACGGCCTCATCTAGAATACTGTATTCAGTTCTGGAGGCCATATCTTCAAAAGGATATTAATACATTAGAAACTGTACAAAGGAGGGCAACTAAAATGGTGCATGGCCTACATCACAAAACATACCCAGAAAGACTAAGAAATCTCAATATGTATAGTTTGGAGCAGAGAAGGGAAAGGGGGGACATGATAGAAACTTTCAAATATATGAAGGGTTTTAACAAAGTCCAGGAGGGAAACATTCTCCAAATGAAGAGAAGCAATAGGACACGAGGACATGCACTGAGACTGGAGGGGGGGAGGTTCAGGGGAAATTTGCGGAAAAATTATTTCACAGAAAGGGTAGTGGACAAGTGGAATAGCCTCCCATCAGAGGTGGTAGAGGCTAAGACAGTAGAGCAATTTAAACATGCATGGGATAGACATAAGGATATCCTTACAAAGAAATAAGGATCAAATAAGGTTAGTGATAAAAAAAAAGAATAAAAAATAAAAAAAAAAAAGGGGCAGACTAGATGGGCCAAGTGGTTCTTATCTGCCGACAAATTCTATGTTTCTATGTTTCTATGAGGGTCGTATACGTGCTACAGCTACGCTAAAATCTAGCCAATAGCGTCTGCAAGCTTTAGGCTTCATTCCCACGGGCCTGAAAGACACGCGCAATATTAGCATCACCTCCAGTACAATGCAGGAACACACACCGGTTCCAATGACCCCACATCCAGGGGTGTTGTGGAGCGTTGCAGTTTTCCAGGGATTGCCTCCATCACTCACACAAGTTTTCAACCACGTCTCAAGTACTTTGTGCATGACCACGGATTCAGTGGTGTTTGAGCTTCGGTTCTGTGGCCTTCCAGTTCCACGGCATGATTCAGCACCTGGATGTGGAAAGCTTTAGCTGTTTGTGTGAATTATATAGTCACATTCTGACATCACTAAGGACCTAATATAAGTAAATAGAACGTGATGACATCTGAAAGCAGCGAATATAATAATACAGGAGCATCTCACCCTGATCATGTATTAGTAACAGAATGGTGTATGGTATATACACCATACAGGTGAAAAGCCATGGAGCAGTAATCCTAGGGAGATCCGCTGTATTTGAATAGATCAGGTTAGTATTGGATGTATCCCACAATGCACCACCCAGCCCACGCACATAAATGCAGATGTGAGGAATAATATTAAATACGCAACGTTACAATGAAAATTTCCTTGCGACTGTAGCAATCTCCTCTCATTAGGACTTGGCAGATGGAGACCGGATTCCTCTCCGAAAGAATCGGCAGCTGCTTTGCTGCTGGAAATGGAGCGGCCGGGCAGGTGTCATACTTCCAGGGAATGCTGAATGTTTGTGGGTACCCCCACAAAATGTGTTTGCGGTGGATAGCCCACAATTATTTTATAAGGACTATGTTCTAAAATGTAATCTTTCTTTTAGGGATGCCCATCGATGGTTGCCATTGATGGTGTCATCGGTGATAACCATCGATGGTCTGCACCACTCGATGGTCACTGCTGGCCAGGCTATGGGCCAATTAAAAAAAAAAAAACAGGGGAGGGGCTTAGTGGGTAGCTGGCTTAAGCTCCATTGCGAGTAAAAAAATATATATTTGATTCTACTCAGAGATCGATGGCAGAGAACCATTGTCTCTCAATCATCGATGGCAGAACCATCGGCCATCGGTAGTTAGCCATCAATGTTTGGCAACTATCGATGGTCGATGGCCGTCCTTACTTTCTATAGATAATATAAGTTATGTGTAAGTATCTATACACAGTCCCACTACATGTCATATTATATAGTGCCATGTTATAGGTGCAGCCTATGGGCACAATTCAAGACACATCACTAGTGCTTAATGTTTGTTGTGAATCCAAATGTAATGTTCAAGTGTAATAAGGCGTAAGGGGAAGGAGAGAGGCACGTGGGAAGGTCTGAAGGGGAAGGAGAGAGGGACGTGGGAAGGTCTGAAGGGGAAGGAGAGAGGCACGTGGGAAGGTCTGAAGGGGAAGGAGAGAGGCACGTGGGAAGGTCTGATGGGGAAGGAGAGAGGCACGTGGGAAGGTCTGATGGGGAAGGAGAGAGGCACGTGGGAAGGTCTGAAGGGGAAGGAGAGAGGCATGTGGGAAGGTCTGATGGGTATTTAAGGGGCACGTGGGAAGGTCTGATGGGTATGTAAGGGGTATGTGGGAAGGTCTGATGGGTATGTAAGGGGCACGTGGGAAGGTCTGATGGGTATGTAAGGGGCACGTGGGAAGGTCTGATGGGTATGTAAGGGGCACTTGGGAAGGTCTGATGGGTATGTAAGGGGCAGGTGGGAAGGTCTGATGGGTATGTAAGGGGCACGCGGGAAGGTCTGATGGGTATGTAAGGGGCACGCGGGAAGGTCTGATGGGTATATAAGGGGCATGTGGGAAGGTGTGATGGGTAAGGGGCACGCGGGAAGGTCTGATGGGTATGTAAGGGGCACTTTGGAAGGTCTGATGGGTATGTAAGGGGCACGTGGGAAGGTCTGATGGGTAAGGGGCACTTGGGAAGGTCTGATGGGTATGTAAGGCGCATGTGGGAAGGTCTGATGGGTATGTAAGGGGCACATGGGAAGGTGTGATGGGTATGTAAGGGGCACGTGGGAAGGGGTGATGGGTATGTAAGGGGCACATGGGAAGGTGTGATGGGTATGTAAGGGGCACGTGGGAAGGTTTGATGGGTATGTAAGGGGCACATGGGAAGGTGTGATGGGTATGTAAGGGGCACGTGGGAAGGTCTGATGGGTATGTAAGGGGCACGTGGGAAGGTCTAATGGGTATGTAAGGGACATGTGGGAAGGTGTGATGGGTATGTAAGGGACATGTGGGAAGGTCTGATGGGTATGTAAGGGGCATGTGGGAAGGTCTGATGGGTATTTAAGGGGCACGTGGGAAGGTCTGATGGGTATGTAAGGGGTATGTGGGAAGGTCTGATGGGTATGTAAGGGGCACGTGGGAAGGTCTGATGGGTATGTAAGGGGCACGTGGGAAGGTCTGATGGGTATGTAAGGGGCACTTGGGAAGGTCTGATGGGTATGTAAGGGGCAGGTGGGAAGGTCTGATGGGTATGTAAGGGGCACGCGGGAAGGTCTGATGGGTATGTAAGGGGCACGCGGGAAGGTCTGATGGGTATATAAGGGGCATGTGGGAAGGTGTGATGGGTAAGGGGCACGCGGGAAGGTCTGATGGGTATGTAAGGGGCACTTTGGAAGGTCTGATGGGTATGTAAGGGGCACGTGGGAAGGTCTGATGGGTAAGGGGCACTTGGGAAGGTCTGATGGGTATGTAAGGCGCATGTGGGAAGGTCTGATGGGTATGTAAGGGGCACATGGGAAGGTGTGATGGGTATGTAAGGGGCACGTGGGAAGGGGTGATGGGTATGTAAGGGGCACATGGGAAGGTGTGATGGGTATGTAAGGGGCACGTGGGAAGGTTTGATGGGTATGTAAGGGGCACATGGGAAGGTGTGATGGGTATGTAAGGGGCACGTGGGAAGGTCTGATGGGTATGTAAGGGGCACGTGGGAAGGTCTAATGGGTATGTAAGGGACATGTGGGAAGGTGTGATGGGTATGTAAGGGGCAAGTGGGAAGGTCTGATGGGTATGTAAGGGGCATGTTGGAAGATCTGATGGGTATGTAAGGGGCACATGGGAAGGTCTAATGGGTATGTAAGGGGCACTTGGGATGGTCTGATGGGTATGTAAGGGGCACGTGGGAAGGTCTGATGGGTATGTAAGGGGCACGTGGGAAGGTCTGATGGGTATGTAAGGGGCACACAGAGAGGCCTGACAGGTTTATAAGGGCATGTGGTTAACGCATACTGCATGTGGGATTGCAAAAAGTACACAAGATCCAAAACTTGAAAGGTAAATAAACAAATTGATAGTTTTGTCCCAATAACATATGATGTCACATTGTCGATATGTAAGTGTGCACGGCATCTAAGTGTGTATGGTATGTAAGTGTGCACAGTATGGGGTATATTTACTAAGGTCCCGATTTTGACCGAGATGCCGTTTTTTCTTCAAAGTGTCATTTCGGTAATTTACTAAGCAAAAATCTCGGCAGTGATGAGGGCATTCGTAATATTTTGCAAGTCCTAGGAAAAATTCACGAATCAATACACCATCGGTCAAATACGCCTGCAATTTGGTAGAAATCGGGAATTTACTAAAAAGTGCAAATCACAAACACTGCCGACAATAGCCAAACACTGCCGTGCAGAAATACAATTCGTGAAAAAGTGCTAAAAAAAAACAGACCTGCTTTTTTATCCCGTGTTTGGATAGGCATGCAGGGATCCATGAGATCCGTGCATGTTTATCAGTGGGAAGGGGATGGGAAAGTGTGTATTTTTTGAAAAAAAAATTGCGTGGGGTCCCCCCTCCTAAGCAAAACCAGCCTCAGGCTCTTTGAGCCGGTCCTGGTTGCAAAAATATGGGGGGGGGAAATGATAGAGGTTCCCCCATATTTCAACAACCAGCACCGGGCTCTGCGCCTGGTCCTGGTTCCAAAAATACGGGGGACAAAAAGCGTAGGGGTCCCCCGTATTTCTGAAACCAGCATCGGGCTCCACTAGCCAGATACATAATGCCACAGCCGGGGGACACTTTTATATAGCTCCCGGCGGCCCTGGCATTACATAACCAACTAGTCACCCCTGGCCGGGGTACCCTGGAGGAGTGGGGACCCCTTCAATCAAGGGGTACCCCCCCTCCAGCCACCCAAGCGCAAGGGGTGAAGCCCGAGGCTGTCCCCCCCATCCAAGGGCTGCGGATGGGAGGCTGATAGCCATTGTGTAAAAAAATGAATATTGTTTTTAGTAGCAGTACTACAAGTACCAGCATGCGGAGGAAAACCGGGCCCGCTGGTACCTGTAGTACTACTACTAAAAAAATACCCCAATAAAAACATAAGACACACACCTTGAAAGTATAACTTTAATACATACATACACACCTCCATATACACATACTTACCTTATGTTCACACGAGGGTCGGTCCTCTTCTCCATGTAGAATCCATGGTGTACCTGTGGAAAAAATTATACTCACATACTCCAGTGTAGAAGCATCTTCTTCTTGTAATCCATTTGTAATCCAGGTACTTGTCAAAATAAAAAAACGGACACCCGACCTCGCACTGAAAAGGGGCCCCATGTTTTCACATGGGACCCCTTTCCCCGAATGCCAGAAACCCCCTCTGACTTATGTCTAAGAGGGTTCCATCAGCCAATCAGGGAGCGCTACATTGTGGCACCCTCCTGATTGGCTGTGTGCTCCTGTACTGTATGACAGGCGGCACACGGCAGTGTTACAATGTAGCGCCTATGCGCTCCATTGTAACCAATGGTGGGAACTTTGTGGTCAGCGGTGAGGTTACTTTCGGTCACCCGCCCAGTTTTCCTCCGCATGCTGGTACTTGTGGTTCTCCAAGTACCAGCTTGCGGGGGAGGCTTGCTGGGACTTGTAGTACTGCTACTAAAAACAATATTCATTTTTTTACACAACGGCTATCAGCCTCCCATCCGCAGCCCATGGATGGGGGGGACAGCCTCGGGCTTCACCCCTGGTCCTTGGGTGGCTGGAGGGGGGGACCCCTTGATTGAAGGGGTCCCCACTCCTCCAGGGTACCCCGGCCAGGGGTGACTAGTTGGTTATGTAATGCCAGGGCCGCCGGGAACTATATAAAAGTGTCCCCCGGCTGTGGCATTATGTATCTGGCTAGTGGAGCCCAGTGCTGGTTTCAGAAATACGGGGGACCCCTACGCTTTTTGTCCCCCCGTATTTTTGGAACCAGGACCAGGCGCAGAGCCCGGTGCTGGTTGTTGAAATATGGGGGAACCTCTATCATTTTTTTCCCCATATTTTTGCAACCAGGACCGGCTCAAAGAGCCCGAGGCTGGTTTGGCTTAGGAGGGGGGACCCCACGCAATTTTTTTTTTAAATTTAACACCGATTTTTTTTTTTTTTTTAAAGTGCACAATGAAGCCCAGCACGGATCTCTCAGATCCGGCCGAGATTCATTGTATTAAAGTCGGCAGTGTTTTACAAGTCACTCACGTAAAACACTGCCTAAAAAAACGAATGACATCGACATCGGTAAAACCGAAAATGCAGAATACGGCAGCTTAGTAAATTAGTCGTACTAAATTCAAAAAGTTGCATATTTACACTTTCGATGTCATTCGTGATTGAACTTTGACCTCAAACGGAAAATTACGAATCTTAGTAAATTTACCCCTATGTATGCGTACAGTATGTAAGAGGCTAATGTATGTATTGTAAGTGTGTACAGTATGTAAGCGTGTACAGTATGTAAGAGGCTAATGTATGTACTGTAAGCGTGTACAGTATGTAAGTGTACATACGGTGCATAAACACACACATATAACAGCACACTTGTTTCTTTGCAACATGTGCAGATAAGTTTTGTATCTTAAGGGCCCTACACAGTGGCGAGCTGCCCGACGGCTGATACGCCAGACGGGCGACCCGGCGGCGGGGGGAGTGAAGTTTCTTCACTACCCCCGTCACCCGGCTCCATAGCACTGCATGCTAATATGGGCGAGATTGTCCATATTGGCCTGTCGGTATGAACGAGCCGGCACCAACGATGAACGAGCGCGGTGCCGCACATCATTCATCGCTGGTGCCTCCACACTGAGAGATATGAACAAGTTCTCATTCATTAATGACGAGATCATTCATATCGCTCAGTTATATCTTCACGTGTGTAGGACCTATAAGTCTGGGACTGGTTGGCCATCCCTGATGCACGAGATAAGTAGGTCAGGAGATGCGGATTCAGGACGGCAGCTCCAGTACAGGGTGCACAGTTACAGCCATGATCTCACAGGCGTGTTTCTGATTAAACGCATTACATGAAAAGGAAAAAGGAAATGTAAATGCAAGCGGCGAAGTTTGGCAGCTGAACACTCATCGCCCGGCTCGACCCATCTGCTTGCATTCTGTCCCGCTGGTGGAAAACACCCTTTCTTCAGCCTCCAGGCATGAAATCTACTTGGACAAATCCTGATGTCACCTTGCTGAGCACCCTGAGCCATCTGCGCAGCAAAACATCCTCGGCCCGCGGCTCAGCAGGCTCCCCAGCCTACTTCCTCTCCAGTACGGCTGACCCCATGCCTTTCACTTAGCAGCCTCATTAATAATGTATCACATAAATAAAGGAGTCAATCTCCCCCCAACTCATTTGCCTGCCAGACAAAGGGAGTCTATTAATGGCACGCCGACACAAAGGGAGATGCTGCGAACTGCGTCGTCTCCAGATACACCCGTCGTATTCTGCATTAGAATCTCAGGCGTCCAGAGACCTAGCAATGGAAATGCAGCTCATGCTGATACAACACCGGAGGCTTCCACTCCGTCCATGGCGATACACCTGTATGACGCGTGACGAGGGGCCAGACTGCGTCGTGTCAACGCTGCCCCGCAGGGCTATCAACAGTACGCACGGGCCAATGGCCAATACTGCAAACTTATACTACCAGTGCTGTTCTGTATTCAATTCCACATGTACCCACACATACGGTACACACTAGGGCTAATTATATATGAGAACACAATGAACCTACCAGTATGTGTTTGGAGTGTGGGAGGGGACGGGATCCCACACACAGAGAGAGAACATACAAACCCCAAACAGATGTAACTACTTAAAAGCAATAAAGTACAGAGTAATCTCATTATCCCCATGAATACTGGGGGTCATACCGAGTTGATCGTAGCTGTGCTAAATTTAGCACAGCTACGATCATGCACACTGACATGGGAGGTAGGGGGGGGGGGGGGGGGAGGGGGGACACCCAGCATCTCAGTCTGGGCCCCCCACCCCCACCCCCCGCAGAAGTGCAAAGGCATCACACAGCGGCGACGTCTTTGCACTTCAAGAGTAGCTCCCGGCTAGCGCAGCTTTTGCGTGCTGGCCGGGACGTACTCTTCACTCCCCGGCCTGCAGTGGCTGCGTGTGATGTCACACAGCCGCTGCGGGCCACTCCCCGCACGGTCCGGCCACGCCTGCGTTGACCGGACTGCGCCCACGAAACAGCGGCCAAACGCCACCGTTTCGCCCCCTCCCGCCCATCGACCGCCTCTGCCTGTCAATCAGGCAGAGGCGATCGTAATTTAGCGATGGGCGGCCACGCATGCGCAGATCTAACCCGATCGCTACGCTGCGAAAAACTGCAGCGTGCGATCGGGTCAGAATGACCCCCATAGAGCACATATTTGATATCTCTAATTAAAACGCATTTCTGATTAAATTCTTGGGTCAATTAATGGTTAAATGCTCTCACTAAGGGGTCAATTCATCATCACTAAGGGGCCTGTTACACATGCAGAAACTGTAGTGCATGCATGTTCTATGTAATGGGCCATTCATTATCAGGCGTGCGCTAGAGCCGCCTAATGTCCAACAAACTTTGAAAACTAAAAGTGGCGCAGGTTCTCGGAGCCCTGCTCCTTCTATTAGGAAGAAGGTCCAGTGTCTGTGCGCATGCGTGACTTCAGGTGACACATTCGCAGAATCCGGCACAGGGGCCCTCATTCCGAGTTGTTCGCTCGCTAGCTGCTTTTAGCATCTTTGCACACGCTAAGCCGCCGCCTACTGGGAGTGAATCTTAGCTTATCAAAATTGCGAACGAAAGATTAGCAGAATTGCGAATAGACACTTCTTAGCAGTTTCTGAGTAGCTCCAGACTTACTCGGCATCTGCGATCAGTTCAATCAGTTTCGTTCCTGGTTTGACGTCACAAACACACCCAGCGTTCGCCCAGACACTCGCCCGTTTCTTCAGACACTCCCGCGTTTTTCCCAGAAACGGCAGCGTTTTTTCACACACACCCATAAAACGGCCAGTTTCCGCCCAGAAACACCCACTTCCTGTCAATCACATCACGATCACCAGAACGAAGAAAAAACCTCGTAATGCCGTGAGTAAAATCCCTAACTGCATAGCAAATTTACTTGGCGCAGTCGCAGTGCAAACATTGCGCATGCGCAATTAGCGGAAAATTGCTGCGATGCGAAGAAAATTACCGAGCGGACAACTCGGAATGACCACCAGGGAGAGGTATCCGTGCTACCTCTGTAGTAGTGTTACTGATCCTGGGGATCTGACCCTGCACGGGAGCAATGCTGAATTGGTGATAAGGATCACCTGCTGAAACTCGCGGCATGTTGGATACTTTATCATCAGGGGCCATCCACCATGATGAATAGGCCCCTTAGTGACAGGCCACCGATAAAGGGGCAGCTGGGCAAGTTCCATCAGTGTTGCAAAATAAACAAGTACTGCCAGGGCTGACAGCTGGAGCTGGGCAGCGCCATGGTGGCATCAATGGATTCACCAATCGCGCGGCTTCCAGGAGCAGCTATAAAGATCGCCGCTTCGTGGCGGAAATAAAATGTGCCTGGTGATGAAAGGAGGGAGAGGAGGGAACCTCCATAAATGGAGCCCCTGCAAAGGAGCACTTACCGAGACAAGGGGAAAGTACCATGTAGCAGGAGGCTCTGCAGTAGAAGTGAAGTTCCTTGCACCCACATGTTTGTACAAGTGGAGAAAGACCCCCGAACAAACCACGTGGAGACCAGATAAGTGGTCTGCGTTTGTCCTCCCCGTTCCTGTGCCCCAGCCCCTAGGACCCACTCTGTGTCCAGGCTCGCCCCCAGGTTACAGCAAGCCCCAGGGTCTCTGCTTGATGCCCCGTCCCAGACCTCAGCTTACTCGTCCTCAGGCTTAGAACACCTCCAGGCCTATAGTGCCACCCGCCCTCTGGGCCTGCATACCACGCATCCTAGCACTGAGACTTAGCCCCAAGTCTCAGTCCACACTCCAGGCAGCCGACAGTGGCTCACACTCCCAACAGCAGCATCACAACAGTGAAAAATAAGAATTTACTTACCGATAATTCTATTTCTCGTAGTCCGTAGTGGATGCTGGGACTCCGTCAGGACCATGGGGAATAGCGGCTCCGCAGGAGACAGGGCACAAAAGTAAAAGCTTTAGGATCAGGTGGTGTGCACTGGCTCCTCCCCCTATGACCCTCCTCCAAGCCTCAGTTAGGATACTGTGCCCGGACGAGCGTACATAATAAGGAAGGATATTGAATCCCGGGTAAGACTCATACCAGCCACACCAATCACACCGTACAACTTGTGATCTGAACCCAGTTAACAGTATGATAAAACGAAAAGGAGCCTCTGAAAAGATGGCTCACAACAATAATAACCCGATTTTTGTAACAATAACTATGTACAAGTATTGCAGACAATCCGCACTTGGGATGGGCGCCCAGCATCCACTACGGACTACGAGAAATAGAATTATCGGTAAGTAAATTCTTATTTTCTCTGACGTCCTAGTGGATGCTGGGACTCCGTCAGGACCATGGGGATTATACCAAAGCTCCCAAACGGGCGGGAGAGTGCGGATGACTCTGCAGCACCGAATGAGAGAACTCCAGGTCCTCCTCAGCCAGGGTATCAAATTTGTAGAATTTTGCAAACGTGTTTGCCCCTGACCAAGTAGCAGCTCGGCAAAGTTGTAAAGCCGAGACCCCTCGGGCAGCCGCCCAAGATGAGCCCACCTTCCTTTTGAAATGGGCATTTACATATTTTGGCTGTGGCAGGCCTGCCACAGAATGTGCAAGCTGAATTGTACTACACATCCAACTAGCAATCGTCTGCTTAGAAGCAAGAGCACCCAGTTTGTTGGGTGCATACAGGATAACAGCAAGTCAGTTTTCCTGACTCCAGCCGTCCTGGAAACCTATATTTCCAGGGCCCTGACAACATCTAGCAACTTGGAATCCTCCAAGTCCCTAGTAGCCGCAGGTACCACAATAAGCTGGTTCAGGCGAAACGCTGACACCACCTTAGGGAGAAACTGGGGACGAGTCCTCAGCTCTGCCCTGTCCGAATGGACAACCAGATATGGGCTTTTGTGAGACAAAGCCGCCAATTCTGACACTCGCCTGGCCGAAGCCAGGGCCAACAGCATGGTCACTTTTCATGTGAGATATTTCAAATCCACAGATTTGAGCGGTTTAAAATGTGATTTGAGGAATCCCAGAACTACGTTGAGATCCCACAGTGCCACTGGAGGCACAAAAGGGGGTTGTATATGCAGTACTCCCTTGACAAACTTCTGGACTTCAGGAACTGAAGCCAATTCTTTCTGGAAGAAAATCGACAGGGCCGAAATTTGAACCTTAATGGACCCCAATTTGAGGCCCATAGACACTCCTGTTTGCAGGAAATGCAGGAATCGACCGAGTTTAAATTTCTTCGTGGGGCCTTCCTGGCCTCCCACCGCGCAACATATTTTCGCCACATGTGGTGATAATGTTGTGCGGTCAGCTCCTTCCTGGCTTTGACCAGGGTAGGAATGACCTCTTCCGGAATGCCTTTTTCCCTTGGGATCCGGCGTTCCACCGCCATGCCGTCAAACGCAGCCGCGGTAAGTCTTGGAACAGACATGGTACTTGCTGAAGCAAGTCCCTTCTTAGCGGCAGAGGCCATGAGTCCTCTGTGAGCATTTCTTGAAGTTCCGGGTACCAAGTCCTTCTTGGCCAATCCGGAGCCACGAGTATAGTTCTTACTCCTCTACGTCTTATAATTCTCAGTACCTTGGGTATGAGAAGCAGAGGAGTGAACACATACACCGACTGGTACACCCACGGTGTTACCAGAACGTCCACAGCTATTGCCTGAGGGTCTCTTGACCTGGCGCAATACCTGTCCAGTTTTTTGTTCAGGCGGGACGCCATCATGTCCACCTTTGGTCTTTCCCAACGGTTCACAATCATGTGGAAGACTTCCCGATGAAGTCCCCACTCTCCCGGGTGGAGGTCGTGCCTGCTGAGGAAGTCTGCTTCCCAGTTGTCCACTCCCGGAATGAACACTGCTGACAGTGCTATCACATGATTTTCCGCCCAGCGAAGAATCCTTGCAGTTTCTGCCATTGCCCTCCTGCTTCTTGTGCCGCCCTGTCTGTTTACGTGGGCGACTGCCGTGATGTTGTCCCACTGGATCAATACCGGCTGACCTTGAAGCAGAAGTCTTGCTAAGCTTAGAGCATTGTAAATTGCCCTTAGCTCCAGTATATTTATGTGGAGAGAAGTCTCCAGACTTGATCACACTCCCTGGAAAATTTTTCCCTGTGTGACTGCTCCCCAGCCTCTCAGGCTGGCATCCGTGGTCACCAGGACCCAGTCCTGAATGCCGAATCTGCGGCCCTTTAGTAGATGAGCACTCTGCAGCCACCGCAGAAGAAACACCCTTGTCCTTGGAGACAGGGTTATCCGCTGATGCATCTGAAGATGCGCTCCGGACCATTTCTCCAGCAGATCCCACTGAAAAGTTCTTGCGTGAAATCTGCCGAATGGAATCGCTTCGTAAGAAGCCACCATTTTTCCAAGGACCCTTGTGCAATGATGCACTGACACTTTTCCTGGTTTTAGGAGGTTCCTGACTAGCTCGGGTAACTCCCTGGCTTTCTTCTCCGGGAGAAACACCCTTTTCTGGACTGTGTCCAGAATCATCCCTAGGAACAGCATACGTGTCGTCGGAAACAGCTGCGGTTTTGGAATATTTAGAATCCACCCGTGCTGTCGTAGAACTACTTGAGATAGTGCTACTCCGACCTCCAACTGTTCTCTGAACCTTGCCCTTATCAGGAGATCGTCCATTTTCTTTGAAGAAGAATCATCATTTCGGCCATTACCTTGGTAAGGACCCGGGGTGCCGCGGACAATCCAACCGGCAGCGTCTGAAACTGATAGTGACAGTTCTGTACCACGAACCTGAGGTACCCTTGGTGAGAAGGGCAAATTGGGACATAGAGGTAAGCATCCCTGATGTCCCGGGACACCATATAGTCCCCTTCTTCCTGGTTCGCTATCACTGCTCTGAGTGACTCCATCTTGATTTGAACCTTTGTATGTAAGTGTTCAAATATTTCAGATTTAGAATAGGTCTCACCGAGCCGTCTGGCTTCAGTACCACAATATAGTGTGGAATAATACCCCTTTCCTTTGTAGGAGGGGTACTTTGATTATCACCTGCTGGGAATACAGCTTGTGAATTGTTTCCAATACTGCCTCCCTGTCGGAGGGAGACGTTGGTAAAGCAGACTTCAGGAACCTGCGAGCGGGAGACGTCTCGAATTTCCAATCTGTACCCCTGGGATACTACTTGTAGGATCCAGGGGTCCACTTGCGAGTGAGCCCACTGCGTGCTGAAACTCTTGAGACGACCCCCCACCGCACCTGAGTCCGCTTGTACGGCCCCAGCGTCATGCTGAGGACTTGGCAGAAGCGGTGGAGGGCTTCTGTTCCTGGGAATGGGCTGCCTGCTGCAGTCTTCTTCCCTTTCCTCTATCCCTGGGCAGATATGACTGGCCTTTTGCCCGCTTGCCCTTATGGGGACTTAGGCTGAAAAGACGGTGTCTTTTTCTCCTTTATACGGCAATACTTCCATGTGCCGTTTGGAATCTGCATCACCTGACCACTGTCGTGTCCATAAACATCTTCTGGCAGATATGGACATCGCACTTACTCTTGATGCCAGAGTGCAAATATCCCTCTGTGCATCTCGCATATATAGAAATGCATCCTTTAAATGCTCTATAGTCAATAAAATACTGTCCCTGTCAAGGGTATCAATATTTTCAGTCAGGGAATCCGACCAAGCCACCCCAGCGCTGCACATCCAGGCTGAGGCGATCGCTGGTCGCAGTATAACACCAGTATGTGTGTATATACTTTTTAGGATATTTTCCAGCCTCCTATCAGCTGGCTCCTTGAGGGCGGTCCTATCTGGAGACGGTACCGCCACTTTGATAAGCGTGTGAGCACCTTATCCACCCTAAGGGGTGTTTCCCAACGCGCCCTAACTTCTGGCGGGAAAGGGTACACAGCCAATAATTTTCTATCGGGGGAAACCCACGCATCATCACACACTTCATTAATTTATCTGATTCAGGAAAAACTACGGGTAGTTTTTTCACACCCCACATAATACCCTTTTTTATGGTACTTGTAGTATCAGAAATATGTAACACCTCCTTCATTGCCCTTAACATGTAACGTGTGGCCCTAATGGAAAATATGTTTTTGTTTTTTTTCACCGTCGACACTGGAGTCAGTGTCCGTGTCAGTGTCTGTGTCGACCGACTGAGGTAAATGGGCGTTTTAAAGCCCCTGACGGTGTTTGAGACGCCTGGACAGGTACTAATTTGTTTGCCGGCCGTCTCATGTCGTCAACCGACTTTGCAGCGTGTTGACATTATCACGTAATTCCTTAAATAAGCCATCCATTCCGGTGTCGACTCCCTAGAGAGTGACATCACCATTACAGGCAATTGCTCCGCCTCCTCACCAACATCGTCCTCATACATGTCGACACACACGTACCGACACACAGCACACACACAGGGAATGCTCTGATAGAGGACAGGACCCCACTAGCCCTTTGGGGAGACAGAGGGAGAGTTTGCCAGCACACACCAAAACGCTATAATTATACAGGGACAACCTTTATATAAGTGTTTTCCCTTATAGCATCTTAATATATAATCATATCGCCAAATAAGTGCCCCCCCTCTCTGTTTTAACCCTGTTTCTGTAGTGCAGTGCAGGGGAGAGCCTGGGAGCCTTCCCACCAGCAGTTCTGTGAGGGAAAATAAGAATTTACTTACCGATAATTCTATTTCTCGGAGTCCGTAGTGGATGCTGGGGTTCCTGAAAGGACCATGGGGAATAGCGGCTCCGCAGGAGACAGGGCACAAAAAGTAAAGCTTTAGGATCAGGTGGTGTGCACTGGCTCCTCCCCCTATGACCCTCCTCCAAGCCTCAGTTAGGATACTGTGCCCGGACGAGCGTACACAATAAGGAAGGATTTTGAATCCCGGGTAAGACTCATACCAGCCACACCAATCACACTGTACAACCTGTGATCTGAACCCAGTTAACAGTATGATAACAGCGGAGCCTCTGAAAAGATGGCTCACAACAATAATAACCCGATTTTTGTAACTATGTACAAGTAATGCAGATAATCCGCACTTGGGATGGGCGCCCAGCATCCACTACGGACTCCGAGAAATAGAATTATCGGTAAGTAAATTCTTATTTTCTCTATCGTCCTAGTGGATGCTGGGGTTCCTGAAAGGACCATGGGGATTATACCAAAGCTCCCAAACGGGCGGGAGAGTGCGGATGACTCTGCAGCACCGAATGAGAGAACTCCAGGTCCTCCTTAGCCAGGGTATCAAATTTGTAGGATTTTACAAACGTGTTTGCCCCTGACTAATATAGCCGCTCGGCAAAGTTGTAAAGCCGAGACCCCTCGGGCAGCCGCCCAAGATGAGCCCACCTTCCTTGTGGAATGGGCATTTACATATTTTGGCTGTGGCAGGCCTGCCACAGAATGTGCAAGCTGAATTGTATTACACATCCAACTAGCAATAGTCTGCTTAGAAGCAAGAGCACCCAGTTTGTTGGGTGCATACAGGATAACAGCAAGTCAGTTTTCCTGACTCCAGCCGTCCTGGAACCTATACTTTCAAGGCCCTGACAACATCCAGCAACTTGGAGTCCTCCAAGTCCCTAGTAGGCGCAAGGCACCACAATAAGCTGGTTCAGGTGAAACACTGACACCACCTTAGGGAGAGAACTGGGGACGAGTCCGCAGCTCTGCCCTGTCCGAATGGACAAACCGATATGGGCTTTTTTGAGAAAAAAACCCACCAATTTGACACTCGCCTGGCCCAGGCCAGGGCCAAGAGCATGGTCACTTTTCATGTGAGATGTTTCAAATCCACAGATTTGACTGGTTTTAAACCAATGTGATTTGAGGAATCCCAGAACTACGTTAAGATCCCACAGTGCCACTGGAGGCACAAAAGGGGGTTGTATATGCAATACTCCCTTGACAAACTTCTGGACTTCAGGAACTGAAGCCAATTCTTTCTGGAAGAAAATCGACAGGGCCGAAATTTGAACCTTAATGGGCCCCAATTTGAGGCCCATAGACACTCCTGTTTGCAGGAAATGCAGGAATCGACCGAGTTGAAATTTCTTCGTGGGGCCTTCCTGGCCTCACACCACGCAACATATTTTCGCCACATGTGGTGATAATGTTGTGCGGTCACCTCCTTCCTGGCTTTGACCAGGGTAGGAATGACCTCTTCCGGAATGCCTTTTTCCCTTAGGATCCGGCGTTCCACCGCCATGCCGTCAAACGCAGCTGCGGTAAGTCTTGGAACAGACATGGTACTTGCTGAAGCAAGTCCCTTCTTAGCGGCAGAGGCCATAAGTCCTCTGTGAGCATCTCTTGAAGTTCCGGGTACCAAGTCCTTCTTGGCCAATCCGGAGCCATGAGTATAGTTCTTACTCCTCTACGTCTTATAATTCTCAGTACCTTAGGTATGAGAAGCAGAGGAGGGAACACATACACCGACTGGTACACCCACGGTGTTACCAGAACGTCCACAGCTATTGCCTGAGGGTCTCTTGACCTGGCGCAATACCTGTCCCGTTTTTTGTTCAGACGGGACGCCATCATGTCCACCTTTGGTATTTCCCAACGGTTCACAATCATGTGGAAAAACTTCCCGATGAAGTTTCCACTCTCCCGGGTGGAGGTCGTGCCTGCTGAGGAAGTCTGCTTCCCAGTTTCCACTCCCGGAATGAAACACTGCTGACAGTGCTATCACATGATTTTCCGCCCAGCGAAAAGTCCATTGCCCTCCTGCTTCTTGTGCCGCCCTGTCTGTTTACGTGGGCGACTGCCGTGATGTTTTTCCCACTGGATCAATACCGGCTGACCTTGAAGCAGAGGTCTTGCTAAGCTTAGAGCATTATAAATTTACCCTTAGCTCCAGTATATTTATGTGGAGAAAAGTCTCCAGACTTGATCACACTCCCTGGAAATTTTTTCCTTGTGTGACTGCTCCCCAGCCTCTCGGGCTGGCCTCCGTGGTCACCAGCATCCAATCCTGAATGCCGAATCTGCGGCCCTCTAGAAGATGAGCACTCTGTAACCACCACAGGAGAGACACCCTTGTCCTTGGATATAGGGTTATCCGCTGATGCATCTGAAGATGCGATCCGGACCATTTGTCCAGCAGATCCCACTGAAAAGTTCTTGCGTGAAATCTGCCGAATGGAATTGCTTCGTAGGAAGCCACCATTTTTACCAGGACCCTTGTGCAATGATGCACTGACACTTTTCCTGGTTTTAGGAGGTTCTTGACTAGCTCGGATAACTCCCTGGCTTTCTCTTCCGGGAGAAACACCTTTTTCTGGACTGTGTCCAGAATCATCCCTAGGCACAGCAGACGTGTCGTCAGGATCAGCTGCGATTTTGGAATATTTAGAATCCATCCGTGCTGTTGTAGCAGTATCCGAGATAGTGCTACTCCGACCTCCAACTGTTCCCTGGACTTTGCCCTTATCAGGAGATCGTCCAAGTAAGGGGTAATTAAGACGCCTTTTCTTCGAAGAAGAATCATCATTTCGGCCATTACCTTGGTAAATACCCGGGGTGCCGTGGACAATCCAAACGGCAGCGTCTGAAACTGACAGTGACAGTTCTATACCACGAACCTGAGGTACCCTTAGTGAGAAGGGCAAATTTGGGACATGGAGGTAAGCATCCCTGATGTCCCGGGACACTATATAGTCCCCTTCTTCCTGGTTCGTTATCACTGCTCTGAGTGACTCCATCTTGATTTGAACCTTTGTAAGTGTTCAAATTTTTTTAGATTTAGAATAGGTCTCACCTAGCCTTCTGGCTTCAGTACCACAATATAGTGTGGAATATGGAAGGCTTCTGTTCATGGGAATGGGCTGCCTGCTGCAGTCTTCTTCCCTTTCCTCTATCCCTGGGCAAATATGACTCTTATAGGGACGAAAGGACTGAGGCTGAAAAGACGGTGTCTTTTTCTGCAGAGATGTGACTTAGGGTAAAAACGGTGGATTTTCCAGCAGTTGCCGTGGCCACCAGGTCCGATGGACCGACCCCAAATAACTCCTCTTCCTTTATACGGCAATACACCTTTGTGCCGTTTGGAATCTGCATCACCTGACCACTGTCGTGTCCATAAACATCTTCGGCAGTCTCATGTCGTCAACCGACCTTGCAGCGTGTTGACATTATCACGTAATTCCCTAAATAAGCCATCCATTCCGGTGTCGACTCCCTAGAGAGTGACATCACCATTACAGGCAATTGCTCCGCCTCCTCACCAACATCGTCCTCATACATGTCGACACACACGTACCGACACACACAGGGAATGCTCTGATAGAGGACAGGACCCACTAGCCCTTTGGAGAGACAGAGGGAGAGTTTGCCAGCACACACCAAAAAACGCTATAATTATATAGGGACAACCTTATATAAGTGTTTTCCCTTATAGCATCTTTTTATATATTTCTAACGCCAAATTAGTGCCCCCCCTCTCTGTTTTAACCCTGTTTCTGTAGTGCAGTGCAGGGGAGAGCCTGGGAGCCTTCCCTCCAGCCTTTCTGTGAGGGAAAATGGCGCTGTGTGCTGAGGAGATAGGCCCCGCCCCTTTTTCGGCGGGCTCGTCTCCCGCTCTTCAACGGATTCTGGCAGGGGTTAAATATCTCCATATAGCCCCCGGAGGCTATATGTGAGGTATTTTTTTTGCCAAAAAATAGGTTTACATTGCCTCCCAGGGCGCCCCCCTCCCAGCGCCCTGCACCCTCAGTGACTGCCGTGTGAAGTGTGCTGAGAGCAATGGCGCACAGCTGCAGTGCTGTGCGCTACCTTAAGAAGACTGAGGAGTCTTCTGCCGCCGATTCTGGACCTTCTTCTCTTTTCAGCATCTGCAAGGGGGCCGGCGGCGAGGCTCCGGTGACCATCCAGGCTGTACCTGTGATCGTCCCTCTGGAGCTAATGTCCAGTAGCCAAAGAAGCCAATCCATCCTGCACGCAGGTGAGTTCACTTCTTCTCCCCTAAGTCCCTCGTTGCAGTGATCCTGTTGCCAGCAGGACTCACTGTAAAATAAAAAACCTAAGCTAAACTTTTCTAAGCAGCTCTTTAGGAGAGCCACCTAGATTGCACCCTTCTCGGCCGGGCACAAAAATCTAACTGAGGCTTGGAGGAGGGTCATAGGGGGAGGAGCCAGTGCACACCACCTGATCCTAAAGCTTTACTTTTTGTGCCCTGTCTCCTGCGGAGCCGCTATTCCCCATGGTCCTTTCAGGAACCCCAGCATCCACTAGGACGATAGAGAAAATGGCGCTGTGTGCTGAGGAGAATAGGCCCCGCCCCCTTTTCGGCGGGCTTCTTCTCCCGTTTTTCTGACAACCTGGCAGGGGTTAAATACATCCATATAGCCCCAGAGGCTATATGTGATGTATTTTTAGCCAGTATAGGTACTTTCATTGCTGCCCAGGGCGCCCCCCCCAGCGCCCTGCACCCTCAGTGACCGTTGGTGTGAAGTGTGCTGAGAGCAATGGCGCACAGCTGCAGTGCTGTGCGCTACCTCATGAAGACTGAGAAGTCTTCAGCCGCCGATTTCTGGACCTCTTCTCTCTTCAGCATCTGCAAGGGGGTCGGGTGACCCATCCAGGCTGTACCTGTGATCGTCCCTCTGGAGCTAGTGTCCAGTAGCCTAAGAAGCCAATCCATCCTGCACGCAGGTGAGTTCACTTCTTCTCCCCTAAGTCCCTCGTTGCAGTGAGCCTGTTGCCAGCAGCACTCACTGAAAATAAAAAACCTAATAAAACTTTTACTCTAAGCAGCTCTTTAGGAGAGCCACCTAGATTGCACCCTTCTCGGCCGGGCACAAAAACCTAACTGAGGCTTGGAGGAGGGTCATAGGGGGAGGAGCCAGTGCACACCACCTGATCCTAAAGCTTTTACTTTTGTGCCCTGTCTCCTGCGGAGCCGCTATTCCCCATGGTCCTGACGGAGTCCCAGCATCCACTAGGACGTCAGAGAAATGCCAATGGATCTCAGGAAGTATTTAAACCCTAACCCATCCCTCTCACAGCCTAACCCTAGCAGTCACCTCCCGTATTCTAACCCTAACTTACCCCCTACCCCTAACCTATCCCTCTCACAGCCTAACCCTAACAGTCACCTCCCGCATTCTAACCCTAACTTACCCCCTACCCCTAACCCATCCCTCTCACAGCCTAACCTTAACAGTCACCTCCCGCATTCTACCCCTAACTTACCCCATACCCCTAACCCATCCCTCTCACAGCCTAACCCTAACAGTCACCTCCCGCATTTTACCCCTAACTTACCCCATACCCCTAACCCATCCCTCCCACAGCCTAACCCTAACAGTCACCTCCCGCATTCTACCCCTAACTTACCCCATACCCCTAACCCATCCCTCCCACAGCCTAACCCTAACAGTCACCTCCCGCATTCTACCCCTAACTTACCCCATACCCCTAACCCATCGCTCCCACAGCCTAACCCTAGCAGTCACCTCCCGCATTCTACCCCTAACTTACCCCCTACCCCTAACCCATTCCTCCCACAGCCTAACCCTAACAGCCACCTCCCGCATTCTACCCCTAACTTACCCCCTACCCCTAACCCATCCCTCCCACAGCCTAACCCTAACAGTCACCTCCCGCATTCTACCCCTAACTTACCCCCTACCCCTAACCCATCCCTCCCACAGCCTAACCCTAACAGTCACCTCCCGCATTCTACCCCTAACTTACCCCATACCCCTAACCCATCCCTCCCACAGCCTAACCCTAACAGTCACCTCCCGTATTCTAACCCTAACTTACCCCCTACCCCTAACCCATCTCTCTCACAGCCTAACCCTAACAGTCACCTCCCGCATTCTACCCCTAACTTACCCCATACCCCTAACCCATCCCTCTCACAGCCTAACCCTAACAGTCACCTCCCGCATTCTACCCCTAACTTACCCCATACCCCTAACCCATCCCTCTCACAGCCTAACCCTAACAGTCACCTCCCGCATTCTAACCCTAACTTACCCCCTACCTCTAACCCATCCCTCTCACAGCCCAACCCCAACAGTCACCTCCCGTATTCTAACCCTAACTTACCCCCTACCCCTAACCCATCCCTCTCACAGCCTAACCCTAACAGTCACCTCCCGCATTCTACCCCTAACTTACCCCATACCCCTAACCCATTCCTCCCACAGCCTAACCCTAACAGTCACCTCCCGCATTCTACCCCTAACTTACCCCCTACCCCTAACCCATCCCTCCCACAGCCTAACCCTAACAGTCACCTCCCGCATTCTACCCCTAACTTACCCCCTACCCCTAACCCATTCCTCCCACAGCCTAACCCTAACAGTCACCTCCCGTATTCTAACCCTAACTTACCCCATACCCCTAACCCATCCCTCCCACAGCCTAACCCTAACAGTCACCTCCCGCATTCTACCCCTAACTTACCCCATACCCCTAACCCATCCCTCCCACAGCCTAACCCTAACAGTCACCTCCCGCATTCTACCCCTAACTTACCCCCTACCCCTAACCCATTCCTCCCACAGCCTAACCCTAACAGTCACCTCCCGTATTCTAACCCTAACTTACCCCCTACCCCTACCCCATCCCTCTCACAGCCTAACCCTAGCAGTCACCTCCCGCATTCTACCCCTAACTTACCCCCTACCCCTAACCCATCCCTCTCACAGCCTAACCCTAACAGTCACCTCCCGCATTCTACCCCTAACTTACCCCCTACCCCTAACCCATCCCTCTCACAGCCTAACCCTAACAGTCACCTCCCGCATTCTAACCCTAACTTACCCCTTACCCCTAACCCATCCCTCCCACAGCCTAACCCTAACAGTCACCTCCCGCATTCTACCCCTAACTTACCCCCTACCCCTAACCCATTCCTCCCACAGCCTAACCCTAACAGTCACCTCCCGCATTCTAACCCTAACTTACCCCCTACACCTAACCCATTCCTCCCACAGCCTAACCCTAACAGTCACCTCCCGCATTCTAACCCTAACTTACCCCCTACCCCTAACCCACACCTCTCACAGCCTAACCCTAACAGTCACCTCCCGCATTCTAACCCTAACTTACCCCATACCCCTAACCCATCCCTCTTACAGCCTAACCCAGTCACCTCCCGCATTCTAACCCTAACTTACCCCCCCTACCCCTAACCCATCCCTCTCACAGCCTAACCCAGTCACCTCCCGCATTCTAACCCTAACTTACCCCCTACCCCTAACCCATCCCTCCCACAGCCTAACCCTAACAGTCACCTCCCGCATTCTACCCCTAACTTACCCCCTACCCCTAACCCACACCTCACAGCCTAACCCTAAAGCCTAACCCTAACAGTCACCTCCCGCATTCTATCCCTAACTTACCCCCTACCCCTAACCCATCCCTCTCACAGCCTAACCCTAACAGTCACCTCCCGTATTCTACCCCTAACTTACCCCCTACCCCTAACCCATCCCTCTCACAGCCTAACCCTAACAGTCACCTCCTGCATTCTACCCCTAACTTACCCCCTACCCCTAACCCATTTGTCCCACAGCCTAACCCTAACAGTCACCTCCCGTATTCTAACCCTAACTTACCCCCTACCCCTAACCCACACCTCACAGCCTAACCCTAAAGCCTAACCCTAACAGTCACCTCCCGCATTCTAACCCTAACTTACCCCATACCCCTAACCCATCCCTCTCACAGCCTAACCCAGTCACCTCCCGCATTCTAACCCTAACTTACCCCCTACCCCTAACCCATCCCTCTCACAGCCTAACCCAGTCACCTCCCGCATTCTAACCCTAACTTACCCCCTACCCCTAACCCATCCCTCCCACAGCCTAACCCTAACAGTCACCTCCCGCATTCTATCCCTAACTTACCCCTTACCCCTAACCCATCCCTCTCACAGCCTAACCCTAACAGTCACCTCCCGCATTCTAACCCTAACTTACCCCCTACCCCATCCCTCTCACAGCCTAACCCTAACAGTCACCTCCCGCATTCTACCCCTAACTTACCCCCTACCCCTAACCCATCCCTCTCACAGCCTAACCCTAACAGTCACCTCCCGCATTCTAACCCTAACTTACCCCCTACCCCTAACCCATCCCTCTCACAGCCTAACCCTAAAGCCTAACCCTAACAGTCACCTACCGCATTCTATCCCTAACCCATCCGTCTCACAGCCTAACCCTAACAGTCACCTCCCGCATTCTAACCCTAACTTACCCCCTACCCCTAACCCATCCGTCTCACAGCCTAACCCAGTCACCTCCCGCATTCTAACTCTAACTTACCCCCTACCCCTAACCCATCTCTCTCACAGCCTAACCCAGTCACCTCCCGCATTCTAACTCTAACTTACCCCCTACCCCTAACCCATCCGTCTCACAGCCTAACCCAGTCACCTCCCGCATTCTAACTCTAACTTACCCCCTACCCCTAACCCATCCGTCTCACAGCCTAACCCAGTCACCTCCCGCATTCTAACTCTAACTTACCCCCTACCCCTAACCCACACCTCTCACAGCCTAACCCTAACAGTCACCTCCCGTATTCTAACCCTAACTTACCCCTTACCCCTAACCTATCCCTCACACAGCCTAACCCTGAAAGTCATATCACGCATTCTAACCCTAACTTACCCCCTACCCCTAACCCATCCTCTCACAGCCTAACCCTAACAGTCACCTCCCGCATTCTAACCCTAACTTACCCCCTTACCCCGCAGCCTAACCCCCCGTATTTACTGGCAGGATCCATCTGGATTCTGACCGTTGGGATCCTACTGTTGGTATTGCTGACCACATCCCCTCCACTCAGCCCTAGGATTCTATCCAGGTACTAGGTCTCCACCAAGACCCAGGCACTAGGATTCTCAGCCCCATGGGTACCATCTTGAATTGAAAGGCAACATACTATGTTACACTGCTTTGTGTGTGATATTACACCGTACAGAGTACTGTATACCACCCACATTGTGTATTTGCATTGTGTGGTTGCTCTGGAAATGGTGATTAAGGATGTACACTACAGATAGATGCGTATGTCTGCTGCGCAGTATAATGACACTGCACGCGCTGTATCAGACTAGGTATGGTGGCACTTGTTACCAGGTGCAGGAGGGCTGTACCAATCTACCCATACAGGTGGAGTCAGTAAGAAGACACTGCAATCAAGGGAAGCCTCTGGGATTACAGTGAAACCCCCGCGATCACGCTAAGTATTCTTACCTCACTGTACGTGCTGTGTTTCTTACGTTGCGCCCTAACTTCTGGCGCATAACATATACACATAACATCCCTGTGGCATATACTGCAACCCCTGCCCCAGGCCAGAATACCTACAATGCATCAGCACCTGTGACAGGGCTCCCTCGAACATCTACCCCAACCACCTACCACCACCATACAGTCAGCTGAGGAAAGAGGGAAGGCTGGGATTACTCCCAAGGTACTGGTTATGGACCGCTAAGTGCTCAGATCACCCCTACAGTACCCATCCAGAATAACCACAAACATCTCACTTAGGAAATAACCGGCCTTCTGTCTGTGCAGACTCCTAATATATTCACGTGGCCCTTGGGTAAGAAGGCTAAGAAACATGCTTGAAAAACAGCTGGTCCTTAATGGAAAGAACACGGATCATTTCCGCTCCGAGCTGGCAGGAGAATGCACGAGCTGGATGTAAATCCCATCCACTCATAGCAGAGATAGCTAGGAGTATTGGGGAACAGAGCTGACGGCAGGATTAAACAGCTCTCTGGTCTGTCTAATGCATGGACCTCACATGTCAGCTCTCCGGTCTGTCTAATGCATGGACCTCACATGTCAGCTCTCTGGTCTGTCTAATGCATGGACCTCACATGTCAGCTCTCTGGTCTGTCTAATGCATGGACCTTACATGTCAGCTCTCTGGTCTGTCTAATGCATGGACCTCACATGTCAGCTCTCTGGTCTGTCTAATGCATGGACCTCACATGTCAGCTCTCTGGTCTGTCTAATGCATGGACCTTACATGTCAGCTCTCTGGTCTGTCTAATGCATGGACCTTACATGTCTACAATACACTGTGCAGTCAGCAACTAGATTCTCCCGCGGAACATGGAACACTCACAGATGTACTTTATCACTAATATAAGTATGGATGGCGGTCATTAGGTGGACATGAGTTAGGCCGACATACATTGGGTCGTCACGATCCTTAGGTCAACATTGTCATTAGGTCGATGGCTGGACGGCTTCAGGTCGGCACACCCTAACACTTTATTAACACTTATGATTTTCCCTATCACTTTGTATATATTTTTGTATTATTTTAAATCACACTTCACTTACATAGCACTTACGTGCTTCTTATTAACCCTTATTAATTTTAACCTGTGTGCTGACCTGGGGTAGCCGACCTGTGCTGACATGATGGGGTCCTGCACCCCAGACCCATACCTAGTATTAGGGACCTCCAGTGACGGAGATGCCTTGCTGATCGGCCTGGGGGCTTAACCCTATATCTGCAGATATACGCAACTAAGATCTCCGTATTATCTGATTATTATGTAGTATTATTTTTCACTCAGTGTGCATTAGGGATAACATAATGTTTTTCTTACACAGAATTACCCCTCCAGTTTAGCACCTGAGTGACATCACAATCTGATTGAGCAGCTTGCCAATAAATGTGCATTAAGGATTGATCCTGTTCTATTAACAACATAAAAACTCTTAAGTGGTGGATTTTAGACTTATCAATGAAAGTACTCCCATTTCCTTCATATAGGTGCATTTATTAGAAAGTTTTTATTTTATTCATGGTATTTTAAGATTTCTTGGTGTCCTTAGAACTTGCTTATTATTCATTGGTGTCTCTGTATCAACATATGGGTATAAATGTATCCTTTTGTAGATACACCTCAGTGCTAATATTCAGTTCTTTATCCTTTTGTTTTACATATTGGGAGGTATAAGCAATGCCCTCCAGAACACAGCAGCAGGGGTGTATTCATTTATATAACAACACGAATAAGAGATTATTTATATAAGTAACATATATAGAACACGTCTGCGGTATTTCCAGTGTCAGTAGCGCCACGCACATTTTGAGTACGCGCAGACATATAATCAGGACCTGATGCACTTTCTTACAGCAGCAAGACGTCTGAGAAGCAGGAGCTGTAAGGCGGCACATCGTCCAAGGCTAACTCGCACAGATGATGATGTCACAAGTGTACAGCTATAACTCATGACATCACACATCTCTAAAATAAACAACATTAATCTCAAGAGCTCAAGGAGGTTAAAAGGCTGATTCTCTGTATTGTCTCCAGCGCTGTGACATCAATTACTGGAGCCATGTAACCTGCACACACAAACAGGTTCTCCGGAAAGCTCATTTCCAGCAATTTATGGCGCAGGGCTCCAGTGAATTACCTTGTAGCAGGCAATCTGGTGTAATTGTGTCTCATCAATCTGCGAGTGGTGATGGCTGACTGCCTACCCTGGCCACGTACACTGACCCGGCTCCTGCATGCTGTGTGGTGCTGGGGCGTCCTGTGACTATTGCTCATCTAGTATTCTGCCAGAGTACTTTCTTCAAACTGCAGTATTAATTAAAGCAGCGATCCCGTGAAATAATTAGCTGTGGTTTTGTTTTGTCTTTTCTCATTTTAATTCACTGCCGCAGGCTGTAAGAAGTTGACAATTGCCATTTCCTTTGCTTTGTTTCTTCTGGCTGCCATCAATGGTTAATAATTCCGCACAGTGGGTCGGATTCAGATCCCGGTGTTTATGCAGTTGAGCGATTATCGCCAGACTCTGTATGCGTCACAGTGACACTGTGCGATGTCTCTGCCTATATCAGCGTTCTCAGAGGCAGCCTTGCAGCATGGTTGGTTCTAAATCGGAGTGGGAGAAGAGACCTCCTGACGTCACCAAGGGGAGGAGCTATGGCCGAACAGGGTACCCGAAAAGTACCTTGGCGGGCTCCGTGGCTCGCTCCGCTCGCCACCTGATTACTAAAGGTAATAGTTGGTGGCGTGGATAGTAGAGCACCTATCCCGCTGGCCTAGCTCCTCCTCCTTGTGTCATACCTCCTACCCCTGACGTAAATGGTCCCTTAGGCCACTTGAATCTAGCATCAACCCTTGCAGCACCCTCTACCTGCTTCTCAGCCAGAGCTATGATGCACATGCACACTGATTGGTGTGCATCACTGCTTATCCTCCAATCAGAGTTCAGGAGGGGGTGGGGCTTAGCTACATAGCCCCTCTACACGTCGCTACTGCTAAACTAAAACAATTGCGCACTCGGCAGTGCGATATATTATCATTCTATAAGCACTCCGGTCGGCTGGGACACATATCGTCCTGATGTGTACCCAGCCACAAAATTGAGCTGCCATAAAATACAAATATACACTTCCCTGCGATCTAACACCCCACAGCACAGAACCTCCCCCCACCTACCCCCCACTCTCTGTGTGCTGACGAGGATTTCAAATATCAAATGTTGGTTGCTGACCGCCTTCCCTTACTGGAGATCTACTTTACCAATTAGAAATACATCTGGAAATAATGTTCTCTGTGCAGTGGGAATTTACAGACATACGTTCTAATGCACCTACTGAAAGTGGTTCTAGATCAAAATGATCCATCACCCATTTAAAGGACTCGTTTGAGCTGCTCTGACAGAGAACCTGCAGCACAGATTGCATTTGCTATTCAGCTCCAGACTCTCACTGCTTTCCCTGAGCAGGGGAAAAGGAAGGGATAATCTGCAGTGCAGAACCTCTGCTACACCCCTCCCAATAAATTATCGCATTTCGAGGATATAGTATGATATGGGCAAAAAATGGCGTGACAGGTTTCAGGTACATTTCCATAAAAAGCTAAATTATGTGCAGCATGTATGTGGAGGTGTAATGATGTGGGACATGTATGTGGAGGTGTAATGATGAGGGACATATATGTAGAGGTGTAATGATGTGGGACATGTATGTAGAGGTGTAATGATGTGGGACATGTATGTGGAGGTGTAATGATGTGGGACATGTATGTAGAGGTGTAATGATGTGGGACATGTATGTGGAGGTGTAATGATGAGGGACAGGTATGTGGAGGTGTAAATGATGTGGGACATGTATGTGGAGGTGTAATGATGTGGGACATGTATGTGGAGGTGTAAATGATGTGGGACATGTATGTGGAGATGTAAATGATGTGGGACATGTATGTGGAAGTGTAATGATGTGGGACATGTATGTGGAGGTGTAAATGATGTGGGACATGTATGTGGAGGTGTAAATGATGTGGGACATGTATGTGGAGATGTAAATGACGTGGGACATGTATGTGGAAGTGTAATGATGTGGGACATGTATGTGGAGGTGTAAATTATGGGGGACAGGTATGTAGAGGTGTAATGATGTGGGACAGGTATGTAGAGGTGTAAATGATGGGGGACAGGTATGTAGAAGTGTAAATGATGTGGGACATGTATGTGGAGGTGTAATGATGTGGGACATGTATGTGGAGGTGTAAATGATGTGGGACATGTATGTGGAGATGTAAATGATGTGGGACATGTATGTGGAAGTGTAATGATGTGGGACATGTATGTGGAGGTGTAAATTATGGGGGACAGGTATGTAGAGGTGTAAATGATGGGGGACAGGTATGTGGAAGTGTAATGATGTGGGACAGGTATGTAGAGGTGTAATGATGTGGGACAGGTATGTAGAGGTGTAATGATGTGGGACAGGTATGTAGAGGTGTAAATAATGTGGGACAGGTATGTAGAGGTGTAATGATGTGGGACAGGTATGTAGAGGTGTAATGATGTGGGACAGGTATGTGGAGGTGTAAATGATGTGGGACATGTATGTGGAAGTGTAATGATGTGGGACAGGTATGTAGAGGTGTAATGATGTGGGACAGGTATGTAGAGGTGTAAATGATGGGGGACAGGTATGTAGAAGTGTAAATGATGTGAGACAGGTATGTAGAGGTGTAAATGATGTGGGACAGGTATGTAGAGGTGTAAATAATGTGGGACAGGTATGTAGAGGTGTAAATGATGTGGGACAGGTATGTAGAGGTGTAATGATGTGGGACAGGTATGTGGAGGTGTAAATGATGTGGGACATGTATGTGGAAGTGTAATGATGTGGGACAGGTATGTAGAGGTGTAATGATGTGGGACAGGTATGTAGAGGTGTAAATGATGGGGGACAGGTATGTAGAAGTGTAAATGATGTGAGACAGGTATGTAGAGGTGTAAATGATGTGGGACAGGTATGTAGAGGTGTAAATAATGTGGGACATGTATGTAGAGGTGTAAATGATGTGGGACATGTATGTGGAGGTGTAATGATGTGGGACATGTATGTAGAGGTGTAATGATGTGGGACAGGTATGTAGAGGTGTAAATGATGTGGGACATGTATGTGGAGGTGTAATGATGTGGGACATGTATGTAGAGGTGTAATGATGTGGGACATGTATGTAGAGGTGTAAATGATGGAGGTGTAAATGATGTGAGACAGGTATGTAGAGGTGTAAATGATGTGGGACAGGCATGTAGATGTGTAATGATGTGGGACAGGTATGTGGAGGTGTAATGATGTGGGACAGGTATGTGGAGATGTAATGATGAGGGACATGTATGTGGAGGAGTAATGATGAGGGACATGTAACATAGAAACATAGAATTTGACGGCAGATAAGAACCACTTGGCCCATCTAGTCTGCCCATTTTTTTTATTTTATCCTTTAGGCAATGTCAACCCTTTTTTAACCTTAATTCTTTGTAAGGATATTCATATGCCTGTCCCAAGCATGTTTAAATTGCCCTACAGTCTTAGCCTCTACCACCTCTGATGGGAGGCTATTCCACTTATCCACTACCCTTTCTGTGAAGTAATTTTTCCTTAAATTTCCCCTGAACCTCCCCCCTCCAGTCTCAATGTATGCCCTCGAGTTCTAATACTTCTTTTCCTTTGAAGAATGTTTCCCTCCTGAACTTTGTTAAGACCCTTAATATATTTGAAAGTTTCTATCGTGTCCCCCCTTTCCCTTCTCTCCTCCAAACTATACATGTTAAGATCTTTTAGCCTTTCCGGGTAAGTTTTGTGATGTAGGCCATGCACCATTTTAGTTGCCCTTCTTTGTACACTCTCTAATGTATTTATATCCTTCTGGAGATAGGGTCTCCAGAACTGGACACAGTATTCCAGATGGGGCCGTACCAATGACCTATACAGTGGCATTATCACTTCTTTTTTCCTGCTACTTATTCCTCTCCCTATGCAATCAAGCATCTGACTTGCCTTTCTCATTGCTTTGTTGCATTGCTTTCCTGCCTTCAAGTCACTTGAAATAGTGACTCCTAAATCCCTTTCCTCCTCAGTAGTTTCCATTATAGTACCCTTGATACTATACTTAGCCTTTGGGTTTTTGAGACCCAAGTGCATGATTTTGCATTTTTTAGCATTAAACTGTAGTTGCCACGTTCTTGACCATTTCTCAAGCCTAGCTAGGTCATCAATCATTTGTTTTACCCCTCCCGGTGTGTCTACCCTGTTGCATATCTTTGTATCATCTGCAAAAAGGCATACCTTCCCTTCAATATCATTTGCAATGTCACCAACAAAGATATTAAAAGAGAACTGGACCAAGTACAGATCCCTGGGGTACTCCACTGGTAACATTTCCCTCCATAGATTGCACTCCATTAACTACGACTGTCTGTTTCCTATCCTGCAACCAGGTTCTTATCCATTTAACTGATTTATAATCCACCCCCACGCTTTCAAGTTTATTTAGCAGTCTGCGATGTGGGACAGTGTCAAATGCCTTACTAAAGTCTAGATATGCTACATCTACAGCTCCCCCTTGATCTATTATTTTCGTCACAGAGTCAAAAAAGTCAATAATATTTGTATGTGGAGTAGTAATGATGTGGGATATGTATGTAGAGGTGTAATGATGTGGGACATGTATGTGGAGGTGTAATGATGTGGGACATGTATGTGGAGGTGTAATGATGTGGGACATGTATGTGGAGGTGTAATGGTGCGGGACATGTATGTGGAGGTGTAAATGATGTGGGACAGGCATGTAGAGGTGTAAATGATGAGGGACATGTATGTGGAGGAGAAATGATGTGGGACATGTATGTAGAGGTGTAAATGATGTGGGACAGGTATGTAGAGGTGTAATGATGTGGGACAGGTATGTAGAGGTGTAAATGATATGGGAAAGGTATGTGGAGGTGTAATGATGTGGGACAGGTATGTAGAGGTGTAAATGATGTGAGACAGGTATGTAGAGGAGTAATGATGTGGGACAGGTATGTAGAGGTGTAAATGATGTGGGACAGGTATGTAGAGGAGTAATGATGTGCAGGTGTAATGATGTGGGACATGTATGTAGAGATGTAAATGATGTGGGACAGGTATGTAGAGGTGTAAATGATGTGGGACAGGTATGTAGAGGTGTAAATGATGTGGGACAGGTATGTAGAGGTGTAAATGATGTGGGACAGGTATGTAGAGGTGTAAATGATGTGGGACAGGTATGTAGAGGAGTAATGATGTGCAGGTGTAATGATGTGGGACAGGTATGTAGAGGTGTAAATGATGTGTAAGCACCTCCAGTACTTTCCTTATAGCCACTATCAGTCTCTATACAGTCCTGCTGTCTCAGTTGTCACTGTTATGGGTCCAGGATGGTTTCCCCACTTTTTCATGCCCTTCTCTCAGGTCGCTTTTAGCAGGCAAGTTGAGCAACCTCACCGTGAGTCCCTTCTCAGGTGAGCGCATTTATGCAATGTATGTGGGTTTCATTATACAAACACGCTCCTAAATAAAATGACCCCAAACACTGAAAGCGACAACAGATCTCAGCTGCATTCGTTTCATATCTGATCATAAACAAAGAGTTAAGTCATGTGACCAGGTCACTGCATCGTGTGACATGGGTCATGTGACCAGGTCACTGCATCGTGTTGTGTATAGGGAAGTATCTATCAAGCCAAGACTTCATACAGGTGTGTTTGGGTGCAACAGGCCTGTTTTCTGTCTGATGAATAAATAATTGCTATTTGCATATTACTGGGGAAGTTACTACACAGTGTATTGTAATAGGCTCCAATTAAAGCAAACCAACAACAAAACTAAGTTTTACAGAAAAGGAAAACTGTAAAATTCTTGATGGCAAATTAGGACAAAAAAACCCCGTAATTGTATAAAACCCCATCTTTCTGCAGTGAAGCCGCTGTGCTGCGCAATCCACAGACCGCGCAGGGAAGAGTCGTATTTGCATCACAAAGCTCCAGTACATTGAACTCATTATGACAATTGTAACTTTCTAAAATGTCAGCCCAATAATTATGAAAGGCAACGTACACACATGAATGGACATTTTAGTTTGATCTTTATGTTTCCATTAAAAAATCAGTGCAATTGTGCACTGTCTGCTGACATTAAAAGCGGGAATACATTCCACATGGATTTATCATACATCCAAGCACAGTTTATCTATTATGTACAGGGTGTCCCTCACCCCCCGGGGCACTTTATATCCTATATAGACTAGGACATCTATTTATTTTAATAGTATTCAGTAGAAGAATAAAAGTTTAAATGTCAACCATTGTTAATAAGAATAATAATTATTTCTAATTGGGTTACGTGATACACGTGATGCACAGTGTACAGTGGCATTGTATTTGGAAGGCTCAGTGATAGGTACAGAATAGATGGAATGGGAAGAGCTGAGTGATGGGTACAGAATAGATGGAATGGGAAGAGCTGAGTGATGGGTACAGAATAGATGGAATGGGAAGAGCTGAGTAATGGGTACAGAATACACGGAATGGGAAGAGCTGAGTGATGGGTACAGAATAGATGGAATGGGAAGAGCTGAGTGATGGGTATAGAATAGAAGGGATGGGAAGAGCTGAGTGATGGATACAGAATAGACGGAATGGGAAGAGCTGAGTGATGGATACAGAATAGACGGAATGGGAAGAGCTGAGTGATGGATACAGAATAGACGGAATGGGAAGAGCTGAGTAATGGGTACAGAATACACGGAATGGGAAGAGCTGAGTGATGGGTACAGAATAGAAGGGATGGGAAGAGCTGAGTGATGGGTACAGAATAGACGGGACAGGAAGAGCTGAGTGATGGGTACAGAATACACAGGATGGGAAGAGCTGAGTGATGGGTACAGTATAGAAGAGATGGGAAGAGCTGAGTGATGGGTACAGTATAGAAAAGATGGGAAGAGCTGAGTGATGGGTACAGAATAGAAGGGATGGGAAGAGCTGAGTGATGGGTACAGAATACACGGGATGGGAAGAGCTGAGTGATGGGTACAGAATACACGGGATGGGAAGAGCTGAGTGATGGGTACAGTATAGAAGAGATGGGAAGAGCTGAGTGATGGGTACAGAATAGAAGGGATGGGAAGAGCTGAGTGATGGGTACAAAATACACGGGATGGGAAGAGCTGAGTGATGGGTACAGTATAGAAGAGATGGGAAGAGCTGAGTGATGGGTACAGAATAGAAGGGATGGGAAGAGCTGAGTGATGGGTACAGAATAGACCGGATAGGAAGAGCTGAGTGATGGGTACAGAATACACGGGATGGGAAGAGCTGAGTGATGGGTACAGTATAGAAGAGATGGGAAGAGCTGAGTGATGGGTACAGAATAGAAGGGATGGGAAGAGCTGAGTGATGGGTACAGAATAGACCGGATAGGAAGAGCTGAGTGATGGGTACAGAATACACGGGATGGGAAGAGTTGAGTGATGGGTACAGAATACACGGGATGGGAAGAGTTGAGTGATGGGTACAGAATAGACGGGATGGGAAGAGCTGAGTGATGGGTACAGAATACACAGGATGGGAAGAGCTGAGTGATGGATACAGAATACACGGGATGGGAAGAGCTGAGTGATGGGTACAGAATACAAAGGATGGGAAGAGTTGAGTGATGGGTACAGAATACACTGGATGGGAAGAGTTGAGTGATGGGTACAGAATACGTGGAAAGGGAGGAGCTGAGTGATGGGTACAGAATAGATGGAATGGGAAGAGCCGAGTAATGGGTACAGAATAGACGGGATGGGAAGAGCTGAGTGATGGGTACAGAATAGACAGAATGGGAAGAGCTGAGTGATGGGTACAGAATAGACAGAATGGGAGGAGCTGAATGATGGGTACAGAATAGATGGGAAGGGAAGAGTTGAGTGATGGATACAGAATACACAGGATGGGAACAGCCGAGTGATGGGTACAGAATAGACAGAATGGGAACAGCTGAGTGATGGGTACGGAATAGACGGGATGGGAACAGCTGAGTGATGGGTACAGAATAGACGGGAAGGGAAGAGCTGAGTGATGGATACAGAATACACGGGATGGGAACAGCCGAGTGATGGGTACAAAATAGACGGGATGGGAAGAGCTGAGTGATGGGTACAGAATACACGGGATGGGAACAGCCGAGTGATGGGTACAAAATAGACAGAATGGGAAGAGCCGAGTAATGGGTACAGAATACACGGGATGGGAAGAGTTGGGTGATGGGTACAGAATAGACGGGATGGGAAGAGCTGAGTGATGGGTACAGAATAGACGGGATGGGAAGAGCTGAGTGATGGGTACAGAATAGACAGAATGGGAAGAGCGGAGTGATGGGTACAGAATAGACAGAATGGGAAGAGCTGAGTGATGGATACAGAATAGACAGAATGGGAAGAGCTGAGTGATGGGTACAGAATAGACAGAATGGGAAGAGCTGAGTGATGAGTACAGAATAGATGGGATGGGAAGAGCGGAGTAATGGGTACAGAATAGACAGGATGGGAAGAGCTGAGTGATGGATACAGAATACGTGGAATGGGAGGAGCTGAGTGATGGGTACAGAATAGATGGGAAGGGAAGAGCCAAGTAATGGGTACAGAATAGATGGAATGGGAAGAGCTGAGTGATGGGTACAGAATAGACAGAATGGGAAGAGCTGAGTGATGGGTACAGAATAGACAGAATGGGAGGAGCTGAATGATGGGTACAGAATAGACGGGATGGGAAGAGCTGAGTGATGGGTACAGAATAGACGGGATGGGAAGAGCTGAGTGATGGGTACAGAATAGACAGAATGGGAAGAGCTGAGTGATGTGTACAGAATAGACGGGATAGGAAGAGCCTAGTAATGGGTACAGAATAGACAGAATGGGAAGAGCTGAGTGATGAGTACAGAATAGACGGGATAGGAAGAGCTGAGTGATGGGTACAGAATAGACAGGATGGGAAGAGCTGAGTAAAGGGTACAGAATAGACAGGATGGGAAGAGCTGAGTGATGGGTACAGAATATATGGTATGGGAAGAAAATGGTGCTCACCGGGCAGGCATATAACCAATCTTACACCAGGTGTGCATATAACCAATCTTACACCAGGTGTGCATATAACCAATCTTACACTGGGCGGGCATATAACCAATCTTTCACCAGGTGTGCATATAACCAATCTTACACCAGGTGTGCATATAACCAATCTTACACCAGGTGTGCATATAACCAATCTTACACTGGGCGGGCATATAACCAATCTTACACTGGGCGGGCATATAACCAATCTTACACCAGGTGTGCATATAACCAATCTTACACTGGGCGGGCATATAACCAATCTTACACTGGGCGGGCATATAACCAATCTTACACCAGGTGTGCATATAACCAATCTTACACCGGGCGGACATATAACCAATCTTACACCAGGTGTGGATATAACCAATCTTACACCAGGTGTGCATATAACCAATCTTACACCAGGTGTGCATATAACCAATCTTACACTGGGCGTGCATATGGGTGGTCTTCAGTCTGCCAACTGTCGGGATCCCGGCGCACAGTATACCGGCGCCGGAATCCTGACAGCTGACATACCGACACTTTTTCTTCCTCGTGGGGGCCCCCTGCCTGCATCGTGGCGAGCGCAGAGTGGCGAGCACAGCGAGTACGCAAGGGGCTCATTTGCGCTCGCCACTCTGTCGGTATGCCGGCGGTCGGGCTCCCGGCGCCGGTATGCTGGTCGCCGGGAGCCCGGCCGCCGGCATACCATACTACACCCGTGCATATAACCAATCTTACATCAGGTGTGCATATAACCAATCTTACACTGGGCGGGCATATAACCAAACTTACACCAGGTGTGCATATAACCAATCTTACACTGGGCGGGCATATAACCAATCTTACACCAGGTGTGCATATAACCAATCTTACACCAGGTGTGCATATAACCAATCTTACACTGGGCGGGCATATAACCAATCTTACACTGGGCGGGCATATAACCAATCTTACACTGGGCGGGCATATAACCAATCTTACACCAGGTGTGCATATAACCAATCTTACACTGGGCGGGCATATAACCAATCTTACACCAGGTGTGCATATAACCAATCTTACACCGGGCAGGCATATAACCAATCTTACACCAGGTGTGCATATAACCAATCTTACACCGGGCAGGCATATAACCAATCTTACACCAGGTGTGCATATAACCAATCTTACACTGGGCGGGCATATAACCAATCTTACACCAGGTGTGCATATAACCAATCTTACACCAGGTGTGCATATAACCAATCTTACACCAGGTGTGCATATAACCAATCTTACACTGGGCGTGCATATAACCAATCTTACACCGGGCAGGCATATAACCAATCTTACACCAGGTGTGCATATAACCAATCTTACACTGGGCGGGCATATAACCAATCTTACACCAGGTGTGCATATAACCAATCTTACACCAGGTGTGCATATAACCAATCTTACACTAGGTGTGCATATAACCAATCTTACACTGGGCGGGCATATAACCAATCTTACACCAGGTGTGCATATAACCAATCTTACACTGGGCGGGCATATAACCAATCTTACACCAGGTGTGCATATAACCAATCTTACACCAGGTGTGCATATAACCAATCTTACACTGGGCGTGCATATGGGTGGTCTTCAGTCTGCCAACTGTCGGGATCCCGGCGCACAGTATACCGGCGCCGGAATCCTGACAGCTGACATACCGACACTTTTTCTTCCTCGTGGGGGTCCACGACCCCCTTGGAGGGAGAATAAATGCCTGCATCGTGGCGAGCACAGAGTGGCGAGCACAGCGAGCACGCAAGGGGCTCATTTGCGCTCGCCACTCTGTCGGTATGCCGGCGGTCGGGCTCCCGGCGCCGGTATGCTGGTCGCCGGGAGCCCGGCCGCCGGCATACCATACTACACCCGTGCATATAACCAATCTTACATCAGGTGTGCATATAACCAATCTTACATCTGGTGTGCATATAATCAAGCTTACTCTGTGTATGCATATGCGTTTGGGTATGGGTGACTATCGGCTGGGATTCTGTCGGTCAGCATACCGACGCCGGGAACTCGGCCGCCAGATAGCCCCTTGCACGCTCGTAGGTTCTATTCCCACTCTATTGTGGGAATAGTCCTGGGCCCCATGCCGGCATTCTGGCGGCCGCGATCCCAGTATCGGTATGCTGACCACCAAGATGGTGACTACATCCCGTGCATACAGGCAATAGCAAAGAGATGTAACCACTCCCTAGTAAGCGCTAGATCCGTGTAGATATGATATCACCAATATAAATGTCAAATGAGGTATCAAAATATGATAAAATATTTAATAAAATAAACATAAAATAAGACAAAAATATAGAAATATAAAAACACATGTGGTGAATCACAATGAAGGCAGTAAGGTGATCGTACCCTTATATTTGGTGGGAGCCGCAGGTGTTGAGAAAGCAGAGTACCCCGGGAAATACCCTGCTATAGGCTCCAGAGATTTGATTCCCAAATGACCATCCACGTGACCCACAGCATGCAGAGGTTGTCAGTCTTGATAATGGAATAAGGCACAGCAGGGCAAATCCAACGCGTTTCTGGACTATGCTGTCCCTTTTTCAGCCTTGAAAAAGGGACAGCATAGTCCCGAAACGCGTTGGGTTTTATGTTTATTTTATTAAATATTTTATCATATTTTGATACCTCATTTGACATTTATATTGGAGATATCATATCTACACGGATCTAGCGCCTACTAGGGAGTGGTTACATCTCTTTGCTATTGTCTATTCCCAAGGGAGTCACATAGGGGACCCCCATACCCTCCCTCACGGCCTGCTTCAGATCCCATACAGCGCCAGTTAGCCCCCACCTTTCGTATTTAGCGTGCATACAGGCAATCTTACACCGGGCGTGCATATAACCAACCTCCAATGTTACAGTGTATCTTGTGCTTATAGGGGTGGGTCTCGAGAAATTATAAAGTAGGTCAGTACAGTAGGATCATGGAGGCACGAGTCAGCTGCAACCCATGGAGATTACTCAGACATACTATATACACTGCGCACCTCTGCGTATCCCGTATGCCGGTGCGGGCTTCTGAGGGGATGGGGCTCTAAATGCAGCCTCAGAAACACAAGTGTGCGGAAGCATTTTAGTAAGTGTGCCGTAAATCGGACCCCAAATCTGCATGTCAAATGGGTCCACAATCAACTCCACTGTCATCCGTTCTGTTATTTGATCTTGGGAGAGAAAAGGCAGAATACATAGGAAGACGAGTGACGCAAGTCACACCTGTCCTACGCTTCGGCTTCTGCAAATAAAACACCTTGTTGTTCCGCTCAGCACCTTGCCTATATTTAATGTGTCAAAATTGCCATGCATTATGGTAACGGAGGCGTTTATGAATCATCAAGCATCATGATCAAAGAAGGAAACTGCTATACTGGGAATGAATAATGGATGAACAATATGCAAATATAAGTGTAATTATATGCTTGGTATGCATATTACTAATTCCCAAAGTGAAATTTTGTGCAACATAAAAATGCCTTTATTTTAATTACTCAGGCGTAGTGAAGACAAGCGATCCGACTTACAGATTCCCCGTTTTCCTTAAAGTTGCTAAATTTAGTTCCACCCACAATCACAGTTACACAGTAACTAACGATTACAAATAACCCACAAACATACATTATGCTCAACCCTTCCACATCGCCTTGACAGAATGACAGAACCAAAAGGAGATGTTTAATTCCTTCTGGTGTTTTCTGCACGTGTTACTCTATATACTGGTATGGGAAATTCGGTTATTTTGGAGGGCTTCTAAGTAATGGGTGCCCAACGACGATATTCCATTGTTCTAAGATTGTCGCAGACACCTATCACTTATCATCGTACTTTTCATACCCAAATGCACCGGGTTTTAATGAATACATTAGCTAAACCTGTGCAAAGTATTGCACGCGCTAACAAAGCAGAAGTTTAAGCATCCAAAAGCCCGACTTTTGCAGATATCTCAGAAGGTTGTGCAGAAATAGTGGGCGCCCGCGGCACTCACGTCTGATGGCAATACAACTCAATAGCTCCCATCAGGCACCCGGTACTTGCAAAAACAACTGAATTCCCCCCCCCCTAAGGCTATAACACTAAATTGTAAACTGCTGAATATTATTGTTTCTCACCCTACAATAGGTGCAGCTCACATTCAAACTTTAATTCCACTCTGAAACGTGCAGGTAATATACATTGTTGAAGTGTAGAAACCCCCCTGCTCCATGACAGCAGCTAAATAGTTAAAGGCAATGATACACCGTCACATACCAGGCCATCTCTAACTCCACCGCTGCCTACATCTCCAACCTCATCTCCCTGCATACTACCTCCCACCAATGCCCGTCACCTCTCATCTACCCTGGTCACTGCTTCCCATGTGCCCCCCTTCACTGGAACGAGCTCCCTCGCTCTATTAGACTCTCCCCTACCTCCCAAAGCTTCAAATGGGCACTGGAAACCCACCTATTCATCAAAGAGTACCCTTCCACATAACCTAGTGTTCATTCTAGCACCCTGCACCTTTCAAACCCTGTGCAGTTCCTCTGTCCTGCCTGGGGTGTCGCTCTCTGCTCTGGTGCTTCTCAGCACACACAGGTCTGTATCACAGCACCGAGTCATAGATCAGAGTGTGATGCGAAGCATCACAGCAGAGAGTGACACCTCAGGTAGGAAAGAGGAACTGCACGGATTTTAAAAGGTGCAGGGTGCTAGAATGAACACTAATAACCTAGTCTCGAGGCCGCTCTCCCAACCCAATGCCTCATGCTTTGGTCACCTCTGCCTCGCTTACTTCCTGCCATCAGTCCCTATTCCGCTAGCTCGCTCTTCATGTCACCTGTCTGTCTCCGCCCACCCCCTAGATTGTAAGCTCCTTGGATCAGGGCCCTCTTTCCTCCTGTTCTCACAACCCTCTTCTCTCACACTTCAATCGCAGCTCTCTCCTATGAAGCGAATGTCTTTACCTGCACGCCGATTACTCCTTTGTCCCTTCCTTCTCAGCTGTAGTGTGTACTGAGAATTGTGTTGCTAATTGTTACCTGCGCTCTGTTTTGGTATTTCTGTTACTGTAATGTTACGTTCTGTGAACCCTGTATTGTTCTAAGGTCTGGCGCATGTACGGCGCTGTGAAACACTTATGGCGCCTTACAAATAAAATGTAATAGTAATAATGCAGGACAAAAAGCTGAAATGTGTGTCAGTTCAACCGACAATGCCACATTTCTGCATGGAAAATATGTTCTGGCTGATTGGCCCTCTGCTTGGATAGACTATACTATATATATATATATATATATATATATATATATATATATTAGGCAGAATACTGTGGGATGGAGGAGCGGGTAGCCGTAACAAGGAGACCGCACAGAATCTTTAACATTGCCAGGGAAGATGAGTGTCCAATGACATCAATGTAATTCACTCCCAAAATGATTTATTCTGGAATTCCCACTAAGGAATCAAGTTAAACAGTCCACTTACCTCCAACGTGACCGTACGCCGGGCTATAGTTAAGAATTACTTCTGCGGCTCTCCACAAATTGGCCTTCATAATATCCCACATTCTGCTAATTGAGGGCGAATGTTCGTGATTACATTTGGGCTGTTTCTCGGGGTGAGGGAAAAGCATTGCAGAGTTTGCGAAGATCAATGAGATTTTGCACAGTCCCAGCCAAAGCGCTAATCTCCCCTGCGCATGAATAATTCATGAGCTGTCATTAGACCGGTTAGATGAAACGCACATTAATCTGTCAGAAATGCGGCAAACGTCTTCTGTCTGCTGAAACATCACATACACAATCTGCATATAAAAATAACTTTTCTATTAAGTGTTTTTAAACAAAGACTATAATAACGGTATAAATATGCTTATCTGATTATGTTGTAAAAGATGATGCGCTTAATATTAGCGGTGGGGAGGAAAACGGATTATCTCCGTGACAACCACAACGCTGGTGTCCATATACTACAACAGTCTAATATCATATTACAGTATCGTTATTGTAACCATAAATCACATTGATAGTACTTAATTGACCAGAACCCTTAATGTTAGTGATTTTATAGCATTTATACATAATATTGAGAAAAATGAGAAAACATTTAAATGTCAACCATTGAAAAGTTAAACAATAAAAGACCAGTAACAAATCAGCCGGCCCATAGGCAAATGCAGATGCCATTCCTTCCTATTACTGCGCCAGATTCTAGGGGCAACGCGTGACTTAGGGGTCTATTTACTAAGCCTTGGATCCAGATAAAGTACCAGCCAATCAGCTCCTAGCTGTCATTTTCCAAACCCAGGCTGTGACATGGCAATTAGGAGCTGATTGGCTGATACTTTATCTCCATCCAAGGCTTAGTAAATAGACCCCTTAGTGTGTTACGTCAGAGATGTGTCTACAGGAGGAGCAGAGACTGCGAATCGCAACTTGGCGTGGGAAGCACCTTGTGTGGCACCAATAAAGAAGTGAACATTTTGTGTTGCAGAATGAGATATGTAGATTTACATCAAGAGGTGTATACTATACATTTGGGTATGGGTCATTAGGTTGACTACTATTGGTCGACATGGAAAAAGGTCGACATGAGTTTTCTTTACTTTTTTTGGTGTTGTTTTTTTCGTATAGCGGGCCTAATTCAGACCTGATCGCTCGCTAGGGTTTTTTTGCAGCACTGCGATCAGATAGTCGCCGCCCATAGGGGAGTGTATTTTTGGTTTGCAAGTGTGCAGACGCCTGTGCAGCCGATCACTACAAAAAAGTTTTGTGCAGTTTCTGAGTTGCCCAGAACTTACTCAGCCGCTGCGATCACTTCAGCCTGTCCGGTCCCGGAATTGACGTCAGACACCCGCCCTGCAAACGCTTGGACACGCCTGCGTTTTTCAAACCACTCCCAAAAAACGGTCAGTTGCCACCCACAAATTCCTTCTTCCTGTCAATCTCCTTGCGATCGGCTGTGCGAATTGATTCTTCATCAAACCCATCGCATAGCAACGATCGCTTTGTACCCGTACGATGCGCCAGCGCATTGCGGTGCATACGCATGTGCAGTTCTGACCTGATCACAGCGCTGCTAAAAAATCTAGCGTGCGATCAGGTCTGAATTACCCCCATGTGACGGGGAACCCCAATTAGTGCACCGTGTCCCCTCGCATGGCTCACTTCGCTCGCCATGTTTCGGGCAAGGTGCCTCGCTGCGCACAGCACAGGTTACTATTCCCAATCGTAATCCACGTGGATCGTAAAGTATGAAAAAGTTCAAAAGAATGGAAAAAAAAAGTGAAAAACTCATGTCGACCTTATTTCCTTTTTTTTTTTTAAGTATATATATATATATATATATATATATATATATATATATATATATATATATATATATATACACACACACACACATACGCACACTATACATTTTATATATATATATATTTCTTCATACATACATACACACACAGGGTCGGGTCACATTATTATGACCATCAGCTGGGTGCAGTGACCATCCGTTTGCTTCAGTGCCTCATATGTCTGGTATCACCTCAGGTTCGTTTTGACGGTGAGCTGCAAAACTGTAGCGCATTGGTCGGCCCTCACGCATCTTTGTAGCCGACGTTCATCTCTCACATCAATGGCGCGTAGCGCTCCGCAGTTTCCACAGTGGTTATTCGCACTGGTGCCATTTGTCCAGTCACGATACACCTTCACCGCAGCAGCACGTGAACAGTTCACACACTGCGCTGTGTCAGAAATACCGCCACCCCTGGCCCGAAAGCCGATAATCATCCCTTATTGCAACTCGGATAAATTGCCCTTTTCCCCTATGGCACTATAGATACCCACCAAGCCAGCGCATAACACGTGATGTACTTCATCGGTTACACGCTGCCGACGTCACATGTAGGAGGTAATGTATATGTGTATATATATATATATATATATATATATATATAGTCATCTCGGGGGTCTGGCACTCCGTAGTTAATAGTAGCTTGTGCCGGTGCCTTCGTTTACAATGTAGATACAGGCTCGGCGGCGCGGCACTCGGCTCTTCTATTTGAATAAATGATGCGGACCATAGTCTGCTGATCAACGTTTCAATATAATTTCATCCTGACGAAAATATTTAATTATATTGAAACGTTGATCAGCAGACTGTGGTCCGCATCATTTATTCAAATAGAAGAGCCGAGTGCCGCGCCGCCGAGCCTGTATGTATATATATATATATATATATATATATATATCTAGAAAAAACAAATGAGAGAGGCGCCCCTAGTGCAATATGGACAACATGAAATGAACCTCCACCAAGAACACCCTAAAATTAGAGGTGTACCGTGTGGGGTGGTCTCGTAACCACTGTTGATCAGCGTTTCTCAGAATAAACAAATGTCGTTCCCCGCTTCTAGTAATGGACGCTTAAGTACACCGGTCACGTCTGCAATTGTGGTCTCGCAGTATACAATGTAAAGGATAGAGTGGAACACAACATAGTGTAATAACGTTTAAAAAAATTTATTTTTTATATAAACACATAAAAACAAGTTGCCCGTACCATGAGCTAAACATAAAACAGCTTATCTGTTAGTAGATGTGTTCGTCTGTCACTCAACGCGTTTCGTCCGTTGCTGTGCTGCTGGACTTCCTCAGGAGTGCATAACATGGTGGCTCACAAATGCCTGTATTTATACCCCTTTTGTAAATGGGTGATTAGCTCTAATTAAACAGTTACCGGAAGTGATGTCACTTCCGGTTGCGATTGAGATTGAATAAACCAACTTTAAACTTTTAAAAGTAGTGAGGTGATTTCTGTGTTAAACCCCCATATATGCACTGTGATTTATGGTTTCCACAGAGCATGAAAACGAGCGGCGTGTCCGCTCCCGGAGCCCGTGACCGCCGGAAGTCACGAGCGCGCCGGGCAGCGCTTCCGCCCTCAGGTGTTCCAGCCTCAGATGCATTATTTGAGCATGCGCGGGACTCAGACGGTCACAGTGCCGCCCGTCCCCGCTGCTCACGTCTGCATCTGGTAGCATACTTTACACGCTTGTAGTGGGATCCCAAAAGCTCAATGCCGTAACTATGGGTAACAGCAGACATGCATATATTAAATGAAATTTTGGTCACGTGTTTCTTAATCAATTTTGCTTTTGGGTGCAAAATATTAACCCAATAGTTCATCATTAAAAATAAACTGTAGATGAAGGATTTGGACATAACGTTACAATAATAAAAAAATTATTATATAAAACACCAAAGATTGAGTAACTAAAAAAGGAAGTCATATTAAATATGGTGGAAGACTGAGTCGTATAAAGGGATATTTGATGATGAGGATCATTAAAAATTAATTCATTTAAAAGATACATATATATAAAACATATATTGTGCAGAGTATAACCCTAAAACATACAGATGCATATTTTAAATGTATTCAGGACTGGAGTGTAAAGATTCATACGTGTATAAAAAATATATATACATATATACATAAAAAATACATATATAAAAAATATATAAAAAATATTAATTATATTGAAACGTTGATCAGCAGACTGTGGTCCGCATCATTTATTCAAATAGAAGAGCCGAGTGCCGCGCCGCCGAGCCTGTATGTATATATATATATATATAAAAAAAACGTTCGGGTGAGGGATGATCTGGAGCAGGTTATACATGTTTATAGAGTGAAAGTTATGACAATTATCTATTAGCAAATGGTACAATTGCAATATCAGCAGAGTGTATAATTATGTAATTAGCATTATCAAGTACGATAGTTTCCTCTGCTATACAGAAATGCTCCTGTAAGTCTATAACACACAGAACAATTACTTAATCTGGCGGAAACCGTATTCTGTAATCTACGCCGCCGCTGAGAAACAATAGGGGCTAGTATTACATATACATTGGTTTATGTGCGGCTGTGATGTATGCAGATGATAAGAGGGGCAGTTACTGCAGAGTAATAGAATGCATCTATATGACGCTACCTATTAATGTCAGTCACAGAGACAATACAGCGAATGATAAAACTGGGTCTTTCTGTACAGGAGGTAAAAATGCCTTTCTATGGGTCAGAGAAAACCAATGAATTCATAGTAATTATAGAGAGACTCTGGGCCCATGTCTGTGGACTGTGTATATGACACAGCAACAATAATGCTATATTTGTCCTTTTCAGTATAGTATAACCTTCCGTACAAGGAATTTCTATACCTGTATGCCATTGGTGGGCAACAGGTGCCCCCCCAGCCTTCCCCTGCGGCGCTCAGCTCCTTCCTGCTTAGTAATCATATTTGTCTGTTATAGATTGTGGCACTTGTGTAACAGGCCTATTACACAAAGCTTTGCTAAACGCTTCTACTTAAATGTTTTATTATCTGTATGAAAGACAACAGCACATTTCCTGCAATTATATCACATAAATCCAGCCCCAAGCAATGAAGCCATTCTCACAGACCTGGCCATAAATCCTGCTATACTGGGTCCCCATACAACACGTACACCCCGTCTCATTTAATACATCCATTCTTGCATTGGTCAGTTGCAGGAGACTGACTGCTCTGCTGATTTACTATGTATCATATAAAGGTTACAGGATAAATAGAACGTACTAATGGCTGTGAGGTCCTTAGGGAAATTACATGTAAGAAAGTCATAGGGGCATATTTACTAAACAGTGTGAAGGTATAGAGAAGCCAGTCTCTAGAGTACAATAGAACATCGGTTCACCATCAATGTTTTTAACATTACAAGTTTATACAAAACTCCACCAAACTATCTCCATAAGAGCCCGACGAGGGGGGTCAGGCACCCGGAGAGAGCAGTCACTTTGTTATTTGTGTTTTGCCAAAGCCCGGGGATGCTACATAGCCTGAAGAAGCCACAGATATAGAAGTACTAGAATGGGGTAGGAGAGATGTTGGGGTGTCTTTATTTAATAACATATTACCCACATTTAGTGTGTGTCTCTTGTTATTTACTTAATATTTTTTTTATAGGTGGACTACAGAAGCCAGCGAAGGGAGAAGCGATCACATTTTATGGAGAAGGGATCAAATTTTTTGGGGGGTCCCCACTTACCTAGCGATTCCAGCACAGGGTTGACAATATGCAGGGGTACACCACGCCAAGCGTCTTCCTATTGTAGTGTCACCAGCCATGGCTGACGTAGCCTAAAGGCCCGTACACACTGGTCGATATATCGGCCGTTCTCCTGAACGGCCGATATATCGCGGGACCGTTGGCCAGTGTGTACGGCCAATACGTCTGTGAACTCCATCGTTCACAGACGTATTGCGTCGGCCCCGCATCACAGCCGACGGCCAATATATCTACCGATATATTGGTGCGTCGCTGTGTGTGTACGGGGCGGTCGGCCGACCGCCCGTACACATGCTGCGGCGGCCGGCGGTGATTGACAGATGAACTGGGCAGTTCATGACGTCAGTCCCCGACGGATCGGGCAGTGTGTATGCTCAACACACTGCCCGGTCCGTCCATAGATATATATGCAGATCAATTGATCTGCAGATATATCTATTAGTGTGTACCCGCCTTAATGCTGTTGGTGAAGAATCGAGTGGACCCCGTGACCCCCCGCTACTTGATTTTATCGCTACGAGAGTACAGTAGGCATAGAGGTCACTTGGGGCGACCCCCGTATCAGGGATGAGAAACCCCATGTGTGCAGAACCAGGCGGATGCATGACAATATTCCTACCCTTTGGAAACCTAAGTGAAAATAATGACACGTCCTCTCTCAGACACATTCCGCTGTACTACGCCAACTGTACAGAACCATGTCCCGTGTCAGCACAACGTCACAATAAGCACACAACAGAGTGATCTGTGTGTCGGAGGATGTTTGCCGTTGACTTGCTGCGGGACATACGCTCTGGCCTGTGATTCACTGTAATAATGGGATTTTTTTCTCCAAATCTCGTGTCTTTTTCCTGTTCGCAGACCAGCTCTCTATCCCATTATAGTATAATCCCTCCGTAATCCAATCAATCGTATGAGCATCATGTCAGCGGCTCACTGTCAATACCGTTAGCTCTTGACATGTAATTCTGCAGAAGAATGTAATAGCTGGATGCGGCCTCCGTCCTGTAAGTCAGCGAGACGGATGCAGCAAGGAGCCAGCAATAGGATCACACGCTGAGGCTAACTCGGGGCAAAGGAGAAGCCAGTGACGTTGCGCCTAGATAAAGCCGTGCTGCACGGCAGGTGGGGCATATCAAAGACGTACAGAGTGAGTAAGGAGTGTGTCCAAACTCTACTCTAAATCTAATCTAAACTGCAGTGTAATAATACAGCAGAGGGGAGGATGTGATAGACTAACAGGGATGTTCAGCGTGCGTCCCCCCTTTGTTGTGGAACCACACATCCCAGCATGCCGTGCCGCAGTTCTAGCATTCCCTAATAGCAGCACTGTGGCGGGGCATGCTGGGATGTGTGGTTCCGTGGCAGCTGGAGGACCGCATGTTGAACCCCACTGGACTAAAACGGCCATTTCAGCTCATACTGTATATAACGCCTACGATTTGCTGCCATTGAGAACCGGCAATACTATAAATCCTTATAAATAACCCCATAGATTAGTCAGATTTGGGCAGAGACCCCTCCTGACATGTAGAGTTACTAAACTGGGGCAGGACCGCCTTCTATGCCCAGACACGCCCACTTTCAGGTGAGCCCCGCCCCTCACGAAATCCATAAAAAAACACTAATTGTGCACACAACAAAACACAACATAAAAATAACAGCGCACTTACCTTTCTCCTGCAGCACGGCCAGCGTATCCTGAAAGGGAAACAGCCCATGTCTTCACCCTAATCCCTCCTAGCTACGCTTATATTACTATACTTAATACTAAAATAATTATAAACTAACTATAATATAACTTATGTTGCTTAAACGTAACATTAAGTAACTTATACTATAAAAACTCTAACACTATAATCTATAACACAGGTTCTCAAACTCGGTCCTCAGGAACCCACACAGTACATGTTTTGCAGGTCTCCTCACAGAATCAGAAGTGAAATAATTAACTCCACCTGCGGACCTTTTAAAATGTGTCAGCGAGTAATTAATACACCTGTGCACCTGCTGGGTTACCTGCAAAACATGCACTGTGTGGGGTAATGAGGACCGAGTTTGAGAACCACTGATCTATTACATACTTGCCTACCTGACCCTCTCCATGAGGGAGAAAATGCTCTGTTCCTGGACTTTCCTGGTAATGTATGATTGCCATCACCTGTGGTGAGCTAGGTAATTGATAAGAAAGGTGTTTCACCACAGGTGATGGCAATCCTACATTACCAGGAAAGTCCAGGAACAGAGCATTTTCTCCCTCATGGAGAGGGTCAGGTAGGCAAGTATGATCTATAACCACATACCGCCAGCTCCAGCAATTGCTTCCCGCACTAGTGGGGACCAGGGAACAGGATAAACCCTAGTGTTCTGCGCTGGCTTACCGGTCACTGTGTAATCATAGGCCCATTGTGATGTCATCGCGCAGATAGCAGCAGCAGCCATATAGGCAAATATCTGTAAGAGTAGGGATCGTCCAGTCTAAACAATTATATATCTACTGACTAAAGGAAAAAAGAGACAGTTACATTAAAGCTGATTCTTTCAGCTAAATAAATACATGTGTGTTATTTAATAACAGTTCGGAGTGTTGGAGTGAATCACTGCGCTCTATCCGTCCGCATACCCTGTATAGCACTGGCTTACTGACACATTGGGGTAAATCCAATTAGCTGCGAAGGGTGGGATGTGCCGTTGCTGTGGGATTTCAATGCCGGCAACGGCATCTGATCTTGCTCCCTTCACGGGCTGGTTTCAGCCTGAAGTAGCACAAAATTGCTTGGCTCTCTATGGGGTGGCAAGCACTTTTGTGCGAATGCAGGCTACCGCAAAAGCGCGCCCGCTGCCGCAATGATTGGATTGACCCCATTGTTTGTAACTATAGCAGCCTATCCTGTACAGCATTGCTTACTGACACATTGTCAGTAACTATAGCACTGGCTTACTGACACATTCAGGGGAATTCAAATGTTTGAAAAGTCAGTTGGGTGTTTGTTTTTTCCTATCTAAAATTATAAACAGACACCCAACCGACTTATCAAACATTTGAATTTCCCCCATTGTGTGTATCTATAGCGGCCTACTCATCCTAAACATTAACCCCAATACCCTTTCCCTGGCCCTAATACCCTAACCCATAGGTCTGCAAACTCGGTCCTCAGGACCCCACACAGTGCATGTTTTGCAGGTAACCCAGCAGGTGCACAGGTGTATTAATTACTCACTGACACAATTTAAAAGGTCCACAGGTGGAGCTAATTATGTCACTTGTTATTCTGTGAGGAGACCTGCAAAACATGCACTGTGTGGGGTCCTGAGGACCGAGTTTGAGAACCTCTGCCCTAACACCATAGGTCTGCAAACTCGGTCCTCAGGACCCCACACGGTGCATGTTTTGCAGGTCTCCTCACAGAATCACAAGTGAAATAATTAACTCCACCTGTGGACCTTTAAAAATGTGTCTGTGAGTAATTAATACACCTGTGCACCTGCTGGGTTACCTGCAAAACATGCACCGTGTGGGGTAATGAGGACCGAGTTTGCAGACCTATGCCCTAACCTATCTCCAAACCTTTCCCTAATAACCCCTATCCCTAATACCTTAAACCAAACTGATAAACCATCCCTAATATGCTATCCTTAATACCCTAGCGGCCTAGTCTCATCCCCCAAACTAACCCTAATCGCTAAAACAACCCTAACACCATAACCCTAAAGTGCAGACAGGATGAGGCATATGGTTCTTATCCCCCGTCAAATTCTATATTTACTCTATATTTATTGAAAGCTGTCCAGCATATGTGGGCTACACGCAGAAGCAGTCAGTATTTAACCTGCATGCACACATAATTCATGTACTTGTTTCCCTTGCATTGTAACATGGTTTGTCCAGGTGCACAGCTACAATCATCCAGTCTCCTGCAGCGGGGTCCCAGCAATCATATTCTAGGGGGACACAGTGCAGGAATAACTGTTCTCTGCAATCCTGAGTGATCACTGACCAGATACAGGTGTGTATCTATACATATAGGACCATATCATAGTTACATAGTAACTAAGGTTGAAAAAAGACAATTGTCCATCGAGTTCAACCTATTTGTGGTCTCCTATGCAGTCCTATTATACGACTAGTTATCTTTATGTTAGGACTAGTTATAGTAACTATAATGCGTGCCTACGCACCATAACCCTGAATATCTTTATCCAATAGGAATTTATCTAACCCATTCTTAAAGGTGATGACTGAGTCCGCAGTTACTACTCTCTCAGGCAGGGAATTCCAAACACGTATGGTCCTTACTGTGAAAAAACCTTTTCGCCTAAATGTGCGGAAACTCCTCTAACCTAAACGAGTGACCACGTGTCCTCTGTGCTGATCTTATAGAAAACAGGTCCCTCCCAAGCTCTGTGTATGACCCCTTATATATTTGTAGATGTTGATCATGTCCCCTCTTAGTCTCCTCTTTTCCAATGTAAACATGCCTAGCCTTGCAAGCCTTTCCTCGTATTCCAGCGTCTCCATGCCCTTGATTAGTTTGGTCGCCCGCCTCTAAACCTTTTCTAGCTCCAGGATATCCTTTTTGTAATATGGTGTCCAAAATTGCACACAGTGGGTGTCATTCCGAGTTGTTCGCTCGCTAGCAGATTTTAGCAGCATTGCACACGCTAGGCCGCCGCCCTCTGGGAGTGTATCTTAGCTTAGCAGAATTGCGAATGAAAGATTAGCAGAATTGCGAATATAAAATTCTTAGCAGTTTCTGAGTAGCTCCAGACCTACTCACAGATTGCGATCAGTTCAGGCCGTTTCGTTCCTGGTTTGACGTCACAAACACGCCCTGCGTTCGGCCAGCCACTCCCGCGTTTTATCCTGGCACGCCTGCGTTTTTCTGCACACTCCCAGAAAACGTCCAGTTTCCACCCAGAAACACCCACTTCCTGTCAATCACACTCCGATCACTTCAACGAGGAAAATTATTAGTTCGGACGTGAGTAAATCTACTAAGTTTTGTGCTAAAATACTTAGCGCATGCGCACTGCGTACCATGCGCATTTTTGCCTTAATCGCTTCATTGCGAAAATCGGCAACGAGCGATCAACTCGGAATGACCCCCGTATTCAAGATGTGGCCTCACTAGTGATTTATATAATGGGAGTATAATACTATCGTCCCTAGCATCAATTCCCCGTTTTATGCATGCTAATATCTTATTAGCCTTCTTTGCTGCACTCCTGCTTTGGGTACTGCTGCTTAATTTGTTATCTATGTGAACCCCTAAGTCTTTTTCCAGTACAGAATCCCCTAATATTACCCCATTTAGTATATAGGTGTTATTTTTGGTCTTGCCCCCACAGTGCATTACCTTACACTTGTCTGTGTTGAATCCCATTCTCCATTTTGCCGCCCATGCTTCCAGTTTAGTTAAGTCGTTCTGAAGAGACTCAGCATCCCCCTCCGTATTTATAACCTTACACAATTTGGTATCGTCTGCGAACATTGACACCATGCTCTCTAGACCTACTGTTAGGTCGTTGATGAAAATGTTGAACAAAAGTGGTCCAAGTACAGACCCTTGTGGCACACCACTTAGTACTTTAGTCCAATCTGAAAATGATCCATTGACCACAACGCGCTGCTCCCTATTATCTAACCAATTACTGACCCAAGTGCATATTGTGCTCCCTAGCCCTATTTCTTGTAGCTTATAGATAAGATGCATGTGTGGTACAGTGTCGAAAGCTTTGTCAAAGTCTAAAAAGATTATATCCACCTCCTTACCCTGATCCAGGTTCACACTTACTGTTTCATAAAAGCCAAGTAAGTTGGTCTGACATGATCTGTCCTTCACAAATCCATGTTGGTTCCTTTTAATTACCTTATTTGCTTCAAGGAACTTTTGAATACAGTCCCTTAGAATACCTTCCAATACTTTCCCCACTATAGAGTTAAGACTAACTGGTCTATAATTACCTGGTTCAGCTTTGCTCCCCTTTTTAAATATCGGCACTACCTCCGCTATACGCTAATACGTCTTGCTAGTTCAGCGTGCAGCTCCATAAGAACCCTTGGGTGAATTCCATCTGGACCAGGTGACTTATTAATCTTTAACTTTTTTAATTGGTCACAGACTAGCTCCTCACACAAATAAGCATTTAGCAGTGGGACATTATCTTTGTTGAGATTTTGTGTTAGACCCAGCATTTGGTTCTCTCTGGTGAATGCCGTTGTAAAAAACTTGTTTAGTTTGTTTGCTATGTCATTATCATTTTTGATTAAGACTCCCCTCTTGTCCTTTAAAGGGCCTATACTCTCCTTCTTTAGTCTCTTACTGTTGATGTACTTATAAAAAAATTTGGGATTTGCTTTGGTTTCCTTTGCTACTAGCCTTTCAGTTTCTACTTTACCCGCTCTTATTCCTTTTTTGCATATTTTGTTACAGTCCTTATAGTGTTGAAATGACTCCGCATCCCCCTCAGATTTGTATTTTTTAAATGCTCGTCTTTTTTGTCCATTAATTCCTTATATTTTTGTTAAACCACATTGGTTTGGGATTTTTATTCCTTTTTTTGCTGCTGGTGCAAATAAATTTACGAGTATTATTAAATAGCAGTGATTTTAATAGATCCCATTTCTCTGAAGTATTTTTTCATTGAAACAGAATTTCCCATTCAATGTCCCTTAACGCTTCCTTCATCATGTCAAAGTTGGCTTTGCTAAAGTTTAGAGTCCTAGTTGAGCCAGTATAGGACTGCTTATGAAAACTAATATTGAATGTGACCATATTGTGGTCGCTGTTACCTATGGGCTCTCCTACTTCAATATTTGATACCAATTCCCCATTGTTAGTTAATACCAGGTCTAAGATTGCATTGTACCTAGTTGGTTCCTCAGTTAATTGAACTAAGTAATTATCATTTAGCGTGTTTAAAAACATATTGCCCCTAGCAGTATCACATGAATTGATTTTCCCAGTTTATCTCGAAATAGTTAAAGTCTCCCATCACTACTATGTCTCCTACTCCTGCTGCTCTTTCAATTTGGTTCAGTAACTTGGTTCAAATTCAGTAATTTGGTTCAATTTCTCATCAGAAACATTAATACCAGGCGGCCTGTAGCATAACCCCAATAATAACTATTATCACCATGCTCTCTACATAAATGTACATAATACACAGCATAAACGCATCGGGAAGTTGCAAAAAGTTATCACAGTAAGTTCTGCACAATAGGATACACAGTAACAAGCGGAAAACATACTCAAATTTATAAACTGCAAAGCTGCTGGGCTATGTGAGGATATACACTGTTGTTTCAGCAAGAAATATATAACGCAACCAAGTTCACTCACACTTTTCTTACCTTTAAATAGTTCTAGAGTTAACCACGCAAGCAAGCATCAGTTTCTAAAAATAATTAATCTCTTTTCAAATGCTCTATGGAGGGAAAATATATATGGCTGCCAGTCACACACAGCTCCCAGCATGTCATGTAATGGCATAAGGGAGAGAAGGAGACAGGAGGGGGAGATTTCACTATACACAGAGAAGACAGAGCTCAGAGGGTTGATCCAAAGCCTCTCTGCTCACGACATCATGTGCCATGTAACTGTTAGTAAAGATTAAGAATTTTATTATAGTCTGCCACAGTGATTATATATAGTCATAATGCTGCACGAGCACTTCTATGTGTAGTTCAACAATATAAAGGCTTTTCCAGAGCAGGAAATACAATAAAGGATGTTTTCTATATACACAGTGCATATGTACACTGCGCGTGGAATTTATACAAAATGCATATACATAAAACAGGAATAGGATAGTGAAGGCTGCAGTCCCACAAATCAACAGGAATACATATGAATAGATGAGTCTTCTAGCCAGTTTCCAATGAATATTATTAACTGCTCTCAATGACAACACAAATAAAAACGTTCACCAGTATTATTACAAGAAAACTAATTAAGTCAATAAATCAGAAGTCAAAATGTCAGTATGAGAATATAATTCCAGGGAAAGCTGCGGAGTCAAAGGGTTAATCCGCGACCTTTCGTTTCACGCCGACCTGTTCTCGTTTAACCTTTACTGAAAGCAGACTGGGCTAATTGTTAGTCACACTGGAAATGCGGATATGGCTGGTGTCTTCCTAGGGAATCCTCATTCCTGATCACAGAGGGCCACAGAGGGCTGGTGTACGGCATCCCTCCCTTAGTTTCTCTTTGCCAGTGAGAAGCCGCTGTTGTGATGGTGGATGGATCACAGGATGGAAAGAAAGGAACAATACACCTAAATCTCAGGACCACCTCATATGCACGTACACATCTGCTCCTGAGAAAGCTAAATTATGTGCAGATCGCCAGAGCCTGGGGGGCAACTATCGGATGGGGAGGAGGACAGTGCCCAGTACTAGCCACCTCCTTTTGATTGGTTGACTGTAACTGTTTTCCGCTGATGCCCATTGTTGTTTTGGTTTTGGTTTTTCGCACACAGAGAGTTGTTTCCACTGTGTTAGGTCGGTGTTAGAGCTTTTACTGACACTTCACAGCAAAATACAAAGTGTGTAAGTGTGGCATACAGTAATTGTACATCACATTAGCCTGGCGGACACTAGACGCACCTGCTACTGTTTCTGGTGGTCATTCCGAGTTGATCGCTCGCTAGCAGTTTTTAGCAGCCGTGCACACGCTATGCCGCCTCCCACTGGGAGTGTATTTTAGCTTAGCAGAAGTGCGAACGAAAGGATCGCAGAGCGGCTACAAAGTTTTTTGTGCAGTTTCAGAGTAGCTCAAAACCTACTCAGCGCTTGCGATCACTTCAGACTGTTCAGTTCCTGTTTTGACGTCACAAACACGCCCTGCGTTCGCCAAGCCACGCCTGCGTTTTTCCTGGCACGCCTGCGTTTTTTCGAACACTCCCTGAAAACGGTCAGTTGCCACCCAGAAACGCCCTCTTCCTGTCAATCACTCTGCGGCCAGCAGTGCGACTGAAAAGCATCGCTAGACCATGTGTGAAACGACATCGTTCGTTGTAATAGTACGACGCTCATGCCCATTGCGCCGCATACGCAGGCGCAGAAGTGCCGATTTTTTGCACAGCGAACGAATGCAGCTAGCGATCAACTCGGAATGATCCCCCTGGCCAGGACACATCTTAAGATCTCTGCGCCTCCAAATATGGTTGCAACTGCATGTTTTCTAAAGATCATAAGTAGCGCAAGCGGTTATGTCGGCAGAAAAGACATCGACACGGATGAATCAGCTGGGGGCAGCTAGTTACACATATAACGTAAAAAGCAATAACCGACCATAGAGAGCTTGTAATAGCTGTAACATCTGCGCACTAACTGCAGGGGCACAGAGGCTAATCGCTCCGCTCCATAGCTATGCAGAGGACACATTCTGAGGACCCTATTTGGTAAAGCAATCCTTTTTATCGCATGCTGGGGGCTGCCCGTCGCAGGGCAAGGCCGCCCAGTACGCTATCCACCGGCCACCAACGGTGACCACGCTGTAATTGCAATCGCACCATAATTAGCGCACGGTTGCAGAAACTACGGATGTCTCCTGCCGGCAAGAGTCCCGCTGGCATTTTTTTGCGTGTAACGACATGCAGCCGCACCTAAACCCCCGCCATCATGCCCCCGTTCCCCCCTGGCGCCGCCCCTGCCGCAGTCAATGACCCAACTGCATTAACTGCTTGTGAACGCGCAGGACGGGACCTGTACATGCGCACAGGAGCCGCAACGGAGAAATTGCGGTCGCATCGCGTTTGCCATGTAACCTGAATCAGGCCTTGAGACCACAGATCCAGAACGGAGAGGACCCAGCAAAGGGAGCACATCAGCATTACACAGAGCGACTGCTAAGATGTCACATTACATGATCAGAGAGCCGGGGAAGCCGGGCTGACAAGTGACAGCGGAGGAGTGCGAGGGCTGTGAGAGTAATTCCTCGCACTCGCGGTGAGAGTGCCTATGAATGCTGATAGCGAGGGAGCCGGATGAGATAAGCCCCTCGCAGCGGCACAGCCGTCAGCTGGAATAAGGCATTATGGAAATAGGAGGAGCGGATAAACTGGCTGTAATATAAATCTGGGGCAGAACTGCAGAGATTGTGCCGGCTTCTTATTTTTACCATTTAACAGAACAATACATTTCCTCCAGCACATTACACCATGAATGATACATGGCTGCCAGGCGCAGCGCTGGGTTCTCTACTGAAAACGCTTTGATAAAAACAAACAAAAAATGATACAAATGTTATCAACACTTTGCAAAGAGCATCTGGGTAACGTGGTTGTTTCCCAGGCGTATCTGTAAGCCATGGGGACTATTGCATCCTGGTCAGGGATAGCTGGCGCTGACACATCACTTATACCCGCACCCTAATCAGGGACAGCTGGCGCCGACACATCACATACACCGGCACCCTAATCAGGGACAGTCTGCGGCGACACGTCACATACACCCGCACCCTAATCAGAGACAGCCAGCGTCGACACATCACATACACCCGCACCCTAACCAGGGACAGCCTGCGCCGACACATCGCATACACCCGCACCCTAATCAGGGACAGCTGGCGCCGACACATCACATACACCCGCACCCTAATCAGGGACAGTCTATGTCGACACATCACATACACCCGCACCCTAATCAGGGACAGCTGGAGCTGACACATCGCATACACCCGCACCCTAATCAGGAACAGCTGGCGCAGACACATCACATACACCCACACCCTAATCAGGGACAGCCTGCGCCGACACATCACACGCACCACATCCTAATCAGGGACAGCCTGCGCCGACACATCACATACACCCGCACCCTAACCAGAGACAGCCAGCGTCGACACATCACATACACCCGCACCCTAATCAGGGACAGCTGGCGCCGACACATCACATACACCCGCACCCTAATCAGGGACAGTCTATGCCGACACATCACATACACTCGCACCCTAATCAGGGACAGCTGGAGCTGACACATCGCATACACCCGCACCCTAATCAGGGACAGCTGGCGCCGACACATCACATACACCCACACCCTAATCAGGGACAGCCTGCGCCGACACATCACACACAATACATCCTAATCAGGGACAGCCTGCGCCGACACATCACATACACCCGCACCCTAACCAGAGACAGCCAGCGTCGACACATCACATACACCCGCACCCTAATCAGGGACAGCCTGCACCGACACATCACATACACTCGCACCCTAATCACGGTCAACCAGCGCTGACACGTCACATACACCACATCTTAACCAGGGACAGCCTGCGCCGACACATCACATACACACATTATTTGGGTGATTAGACCATTGATACCCTCAGCAGGTTCCAGCTCAGCCCTACACAAGTCACTTACTATGTGTAACTCCCATTCACATAAGCTGAGCATTAAACAGCGTCACACCCAAATACCAGGTGTGCGGGAGTAGTATACAGCAGTGCATGCAGAGTGTGCGGGAGTAGTATACAGCAGTGCACGCAGAGTGTGCGGGAGTAGTATACAGCAGTGCATGCAGAGTGTGCGGGAGTAGTATACAGCAGTGCATGCAGAGTGTGCGGGAGCAGTATACAGCAGTGCATGCAGAGTGTGCGGGAGTAGTATACAGCAGTGCATGCAGAGTGTGCAGGAGTAGTATACAGTAGGCAGTGCAGAGTGTGCGGGAGTAATATACAGCAGTGCATGCAGAGTGTGCGGGAGTAGTATACAGCAGTGCATGCAGAGTGTGAGGGAGTAGTATACAGCAGTGCATGCAGAGTGTGCGGGAGTAATATACAGCAGTGCATGCAGAGTGTGCGGGAGTAGTATACAGCAGTGTACACAGAGTGTGCGGGTAGTAGAATACAGCAGTGCGTGCAGAGTGTGCTGGAGTAGTATACAGCAGTGCGTGCAGAGTGTGTGGGAGTAGTATACAGCAGTGCGTGCAGAGTGTGTGGGAGTAGTATACAGCAGTGCATGCAGAGTGTGCGGGAGTAGTATACAGCAGTGCATGCAGAGTGTGCGGGAGTAGTATACAGCAGTGCATGCAGAGTGTGCGGGAGTAGTATACAGTAGTGCATGCAGAGTGTGCGGGAGTAGTATACAGCAGTGTGTGCAGAGTGTGCGGGAGTAGTATACAGCAGTGCATGCAGAGTGTGCGGGAGTAATATACAGCAGTGCATGCAGAGTGTGCGGGAGTAATATACAGCAGTGCATGTAGAGTGTGCGGGAGTAGTATACAGCAGTGCATGCAGAGTGTGCGGGAGTAGTATACAGCAGTGCATGCAGAGTGTGCGGGAGTAGTATACAGCAGTGCATGCAGAGTGTGCGGCGTAGTATACAGCAGTGCATGCAGAGTGTGTGGGAGTAGTATACCGCAGTGCATGCAGAGTGTGCGGGAGTAGTATACAGCAGTGCATGCAGAGTGTTCAGGAGTAGTATACAGCAGTGCATGCAGAGTGTGCGGGAGTAGTATACAGCAGTGCATGCAGAGTGTGTGGGAGTAGTATACAGCAGTGCATGCAGAGTGTGTGGGAGTAGTATACAGCAGTGCATGCAGAGTGTGCGGGAGTAGTATACAGCAGTGCATGCAGAGTGTGTGGGAGTAGTATACAGCAGTGCATGCAGAGTGTGCGGGAGTAGTATACAGCAGTGCATGCAGAGTGTGCGGGAGTAGTATACAGCAGTGCATGCAGAGTGTGCGGGAGTAGTATACAGCAGTGCGTGCGGGAGTAATATACAGCAGTGCATGCAGAGTGTGCGGGAGTAATATACAGCAGTGCATGCAGAGTGTGCGGGAGTAGTATACAGCAGTGCATGCAGAGTGTGCGGGAGTAGTACAGCAGTGCATGCAGAGTGTGCGGGAGTAGAATACAGCAGTGCATGCAGAGTGTGTGGGAGTAGTATACAGCAGTGCATGCAGAGTGTGTGGGAGTAGTATACAGCAGTGCATGCAGAGTGTGCGGGAGTAGTATACAGCAGTGCATGCAGAGTGTTCGGGAGTAGTATACAACAGTGCATGCAGAGTGTGCGGGAGTAGTATACAGCAGTGCATGCAGAGTGTGCGGGAGTAGTATACAGCAGTGCATGCAGAGTGACCCTTTGGGAGCTTTGGCGGCACCGGCACATCGCAGCAGATGAAAACTCCGGATGTAATACTGTATGTACATAGTAACCTGTGGTGGAGAATGTGCAGCAGACAGCAGTGTGCATGAGACCTCCTGCACTACAGGAAGCAGGGGACAGGGGTCACTAGGATGAGTTACCGTTCCTGTCTCCTATTGATACTACAAAGTGTATCACACACTGCATGAGACTTTCCTATGCAGCCTCCTGTATCTACGTGACTATTCTCCTGCTGGCATTCTGGATACAGCAGACACTATAGTATACATCAGTTCCTATGCAGCCTCCTGTATCTACGTGACTATTCTCCTGCTGGCATTCTGCATACCGCAGACACTATAGTATACATCAGTTCCTATGCAGCCTCCTGTATCTACGTGACTATTCTCCTGCTGGCATTCTGGATACAGCAGACACTATAGTATACATCAGTTCCTATGCAGCCTCCTGTATCTACGTAACTATTCTCCTGCTGGCATTCTGCATACAGCAGACACTAAAGTATACATCAGTTCCTATGCAGCCTCCTGTATCTACGTGACTATTCTCCTGCTGGCATTCTGGATACAGCAGACACTATAGTATACATCAGTTCCTATGCAGCCTCCTGTATCTACGTGACTATTCTCCTGCTGGCATTCTGCATACAGCAGACACTATAGTATACATCAGTTCCTATGCAGCCTCCTGTATCTACGTGACTATTCTCCTGCTGGCATTCTGGATACAGCAGACACTATCGTATACATCAGTTCCTATGCAGCCTCCTGTATCTACGTGACTATTCTCCTGCTGGCATTCTGCATACCGCAGACACTATAGTATACATCAGTTCCTATGCAGCCTCCTGTATCTACGTGACTATTCTCCTGCTGGCATTCTGGATACAGCAGACACTATAGTATACATCAGTTCCTATGCAGCCTCCTGTATCTACGTAACTATTCTCCTGCTGGCATTCTGCATACAGCAGACACTAAAGTATACATCAGTTCCTATGCAGCCTCCTGTATCTACGTGACTATTCTCCTGCTGGCATTCTGGATACAGCAGACACTATAGTATACATCAGTTCCTATGCAGCCTCCTGTATCTACGTGACTATTCTCCTGCTGGCATTCTGCATACAGCAGACACTATAGTATACATCAGTTCCTATGCAGCCTCCTGTATCTACGTGACTATTCTCCTGCTGGCATTCTGGATACAGCAGACACTATAGTATACATCAGTTCCTATGCAGCCTCCTGTATCTACGTGACTATTCTCCTGCTGGCATTCTGCATACCGCAGACACTATAGTATACATCAGTTCCTATGCAGCCTCCTGTATCTACGTGACTATTCTCCTGCTGGCATTCTGGATACAGCAGACACTATAGTATACATCAGTTCCTATGCAGCCTCCTGTATCTACGTGACTATTCTCCTGCTGGCATTCTGCATACAGCAGACACTATAGTATACATCAGTTCCTATGCAGCCTCCTGTATCTACGTGACTATTCTCCTGCTGGCATTCTGCATACAGCAGACACTATAGTATACATCAGTTCCTATGCAGCCTCCTGTATCTACGTGACTATTCTCCTGCTGGCATTCTGGATACAGCAGACACTATAGTATACATCAGTTCCTATGCAGCCTCCTGTATCTACGTGACTATTCTCCTGCTCGCATTCTGCATACAGCAGACACTATAGTATACATCAGTTCCTATGCAGCCTCCTGTATCTACGTGACTATTCTCCTGCTGGCATTCTGCATACAGCAGACACTATAGTATACATCAGTTCCTATGCAGCCTCCTGTATCTACGTGACTATTCTCCTGCTGGCATTCTGGATACAGCAGACACTATAGTATACATCAGTTCCTATGCAGCCTCCTGTATCTACGTGACTATTCTCCTGCTGGCATTCTGCATACCGCAGACACTATAGTATACATCAGTTCCTATGCAGCCTCCTGTATCTACGTGACTATTCTCCTGCTGGCATTCTGGATACAGCAGACACTATAGTATACATCAGTTCCTATGCAGCCTCCTGTATCTACGTAACTATTCTCCTGCTGGCATTCTGCATACAGCAGACACTAAAGTATACATCAGTTCCTATGCAGCCTCCTGTATCTACGTGACTATTCTCCTGCTGGCATTCTGGATACAGCAGACACTATAGTATACATCAGTTCCTATGCAGCCTCCTGTATCTACGTGACTATTCTCCTGCTGGCATTCTGCATACAGCAGACACTATAGTATACATCAGTTCCTATGCAGCCTCCTGTATCTACGTGACTATTCTCCTGCTGGCATTCTGGATACAGCAGACACTATAGTATACATCAGTTCCTATGCAGCCTCCTGTATCTACGTGACTATTCTCCTGCTGGCATTCTGCATACCGCAGACACTATAGTATACATCAGTTCCTATGCAGCCTCCTGTATCTACGTGACTATTCTCCTGCTGGCATTCTGGATACAGCAGACACTATAGTATACATCAGTTCCTATGCAGCCTCCTGTATCTACGTGACTATTCTCCTGCTGGCATTCTGGATACAGCAGACACTATAGTATACATCAGTTCCTATGCAGCCTCCTGTATCTACGTGACTATTCTCCTGCTGGCATTCTGGATACAGTAGACACTATAGTATACATCAGTTCCTATGCCCGGTGAGTCTGGTGATGCCGCTCTCATCTGGAAGTGATTGATAATCCCCGTATTGCAGACACCCAGCTATACTGTACCGAGCGGGTGTAATGAATGGCCAGCAAATACCAGGCAACCACTAATGTGTAATTCATGAAGCTACAACTGCCTGGTGTATCTGGAAGTGTTTTCCTCTGTGTTCCTAATCTGTAACTCATCTGTCTGGTTTGGCTGGAAATATATTCACTCCACATGTTACACTGTATATGTACACAGATCATCTGCGGGCTGCTGGTAACTGAGCATCTTCTTCTACGCCGCCGTGCATACAAATCCGTGCTTCAAAGAGATGATGCCATACTGAAGGATGTACAATCAGACGTGACTGTGGTTTTCATACAATAGCATGACTGTGCCACACGTGCGGCATCTCCGGGCAACAAGCTGGCATTCGTAATCTAGTACCAAAATATGTCCTTATGGCGCTATACTAGATTCATGTGTGGGACAAAACCAAATAGTCAAATAATGGTTTTTCCCTGGCTCAGTTTTCGGAGTCTCATATGGCAATGAGTTCTCTGAATACTCCCATATGTCATGCATAAATGCAGGGGGAGTGGATCATTAGATCGACAGTGTCTAGGTCGACAATGTTTAGGTTGACCACTATAGGTCAACAGTCACTAGGTCGACAGGGTTTCTAGGTCGACATGTGCTATGTCGACAGGTCAAAAAGTCAAAATGAGGTTTTGGGGGGTTTTTAGCGTTGTTTCCTCCGTAGAGTGACCGGGAAGCCCAATTAGTGCACCATGTCCCCTCGCATGGCTCCCTTCGCTCGCTATGCTTTGGGCAAGATGCATCACTCAGCTACCGCTTCGCTCCGCACAGATTACCGTTCCAATCGTAGTCCACGTGGATCGTTAAGTATGAAAAAGTAAAAACAAAAGACAAAAAATTTGAAAAACTCATGTCGACCTTTTGACCTGTCGACCTAGCACATGTCGACCGAGAAACCCTGTCGACCTCCCAACCATGTCGACCTATAGTGGTTGACCTAAACATTGTCGACCTAGACAGTGTCGATCTTCAGACCGGATCCCAAATGTAGGTTACTACTTAGCTGGGGTGTATTAGCCACCCAGCAGTCAGGGGAACTTGTTGTCATTCAGGTGGGGGCAGCCGGTCATCTGATCACTGTGCTCCTGCTGTGACTCCCGCTGCAGTAAAGTTATGCTGCGAATCGGCATCTCACTTTACAGCACTGGAGGTCACAGCGGAGCACAGGATCCGATAAGACGCTGCTCTCCCGGATAACCAATCACTGGTCCTGGCTGCAGGTAAGTATAATTGGAAGGGGGAGGGGGCGCGAGGGTTACCCGGCAGCGACGCATGCGCAAACACAATTTCAGGGGTACCCGAGATTTGCTGTAAGTGTATTTGCAGGGACAGAGCTTTCTCGCAAGCTGCGTCCCTGCATGTGATAAGTGATACATCCCTGTGACGTATTCAATTATCACACTGCGGATTGGGGAAAATTTATCACATCCCATCTGCAGAAGCGGATAGTAATAAATATGCCTCTAAGAAACAAAAAATAACACAATGCTTACAAGTATTACCAGCATCAAAACTCAGACACTAAGGGGTAAATTTACTAAAGCTTCTACAACAGAGAATTGGTGATTTTGCTCATAGCAACCAGATGCTAATATTTTCTAAAAGGCAATAGAGAAATGATAGACAGCATCTGATTGGTTGCTATGGGTAACATGATCAATTCTGTGATTTGGAAGCTTTAGTAAATTTACCCCTAATGGGGGAATGTAATAGGGTGTGAGAATCAGGAAGTGAGTTTTAAAGTGGCAATCATGTACATGCCAAAATCAACCTGGTTTTGCTATATAAATGATTGCCACTTTAAAAACACTCACAAAATACCTCACTTCCTGATTCTCACACCCTATTACATTCCCCCCTGAATTGTCCAATTTAGTCATCAAAAACGCTCTCCAAATTGTAATTTTCTACATAAAACTTAAATATTTCAGCTAAAAATGACGTGTCTCGTCTCTATGTAGAATAGGAGTTATTCAGATACAGAGACAAATCAAAAAAACCATGCGGCACTGCACGTGGGGCAGATCTAACATGTGCAGAGAGCGTTAGATTTGGGTGGGGGGGGGTCCAAACTGAAATCTAAATTGCAGTGTAAAAATAATGCTGTGTAATACCCCTTTTCCACTAGCTAAATTTACCCGTGGTTTTGCATGGGGGCGCGCATCAACACAGGCGCGTACTGCTACATCGGAGAGGCGTGTTATGAAAATGACTTACATCCAAATGTAAATGAGCCCCAAACTCAGTAATATCTATTTGTTGTAGAAAAGACAGTGATACTTTGCAGGATTTGTTTGTGTATTGTGTTTTACAAGAGGTTCCATATACTGTAATACCCCTTTCACACCAGCCAAAATTTCCCGGGTTATTGCACATGAATGCGCATCAACCCGGGAAATGTATCAGTGTGAGAGGGTACAGGGTCAAAATCCCGGGATTCCTGCCCCGGCATTTCAACCCTGCTACCTTCCAGGGTTGGTCCCGGGATCTTCCCGGGAACCTGGTCAGTGTGAACGGGAGCCGGGTCAATGTGCCCCGGCTCCCGTTCACTCTCTATGTAGCAGGCGGCGCTTGGAGATCATGTGATCTCTTGCGCCGCCCCCGCCGCGTCACCGCTGACGTCAGCAACCCGGCAATATGCCGGGCTGCTGACTGCAGTATGCAAGGGGTCTTACCCGGGAATGTCCCTGTATGATCCCGGGACCGTATTCCCGGGTAAGACCCCGGCATTTCTGGTGTGAAAGCGGTATAAGTGGCCACAAGAAACCTTATTTAAAATGCATGTAGCCATAGGGATAATTGTGCCTTATAACCAATGCAGGGAAATGGCACTGATGAGCCCATTTTAATGTATTAATCTCCGATTTCTTTTTTCCCCCAAGAATGTAATAGCTACATAATGGGGGTAAGGTACAATCAGGGAGATTGCTGGACTATTCAGGGAGTGAGGGAGATTGCTGCTGTTTCAGGGAGTCTCCTGCAGAATGAGGGAGGGTAGGCAACTAAGGGGTTGAGTGATCCTGGAATCATACCCGGGTAGCTACCTGGGTTGGACACGGTAACACGCTAATGACCCGGGTATTGTGCAGTGGAAATGTCGTCACCCGTGTTTCAGAACAGAGTAACGAGTGACATCAATAGGATTTTACAGAGCTTACCCGGGTTAAGTGGAAACAGAGCTGACCCGGGAATAACCCGTGTCGAAATGCAGTGGAAACGGCGGGGCCGACACAGGTTGTAGCCGGGTTAAACATCCCAGATCGGACCCGGTACTCAGGTGGAAAAGGGGTATTACATTTGTGGGCTACATGCAAAAGCAGACGGTATTTACCCTGCAAAGAAAAAATACAAATCTATTTCCTCCCCTTGCATTACAAAATGGTTTGTTCCAGATACAAAGCTACATGTTTTTTCTGCTCGGTTCCAAATCTGAATCCGGCCCAATGGATGAATACCAAATCCTAGCTAGAAAAATCTTGTTGAAAATTGGACCAAATCAGAGCACTAAATTCCACTGCAAAATTAAGCAACAAACACCTATAATGACAAAATGTTCTTTACTTTCCGAGAGTGAGACCTCTGGGACCTACATATCAGAAGTATGGGAAACGATTCATATTGAGACCTCATTAAATCTCTATGAAACTTTAGGCACTTAGGACTGAAGTCACGGAAAGTTATTGTGCAACAAGTGTGTTTTTTTAAGGGGGGTACTCATGGAGAGATCCATGCTTAAAATCTAAGCAATCTGACTAGATTGCTTAGATTTTAAGCACAGATCACTCGTGTGTAGCCCCCCAGCGATAGCGATGCGCGGCTATCGCCGCTGTTAGATTGAGCCTGCATGCAGGCCAATCTAGCGGGTCGCTCACTTAAACCGCTGGGTGAAGTGAGCGGCCCCCGTCCTCCCCCCGCATTGCTCAGCACACATCGCGCTGTGCTGAGCGGCGGGAGAGATGTGTGCTGAGCGGTTCGCTCAGCACACATCTCTCCCGTGTATACCCCCCTTTAATTGTTGTTTTTAATAACAGGCAGATAATATCAGCATAATGGATATTGCACAATGATGGAGATTAGGCAGTGGCCGGCCTGTGCAGCAGATTACAATGCAGAACTGCCCCAGGGCTGACTGACTACTGCAGGGATGAAACAGAGAAAGTAACTGAAGCCGTACAGTCAGCAGGCTGGAAAACGATGAGTAAGTTATCGCGTGCCGCCGGACGCCTCGTCCTACTAACACCCTCCATTGTGTAGACGACGCTGAATATCCACATGAAAGGACGCCCAGCCGGCTTGTTAATATCTGCCACGAGACGCTGTCTCACTACGGATTACACTGATGAGTTCTGGTCTGGTAAAGAGATATATGTATTACTGAGATAAGGCCCAGAAATCTGCCAGGTTACATTGTGCGCCTCTACCCAGCACTAGCTATTGGCTGGACATGTACAGTATTAACAGGTACGATATTTATATTGTAACTAATGTGTTCCCAGAGCTCTATAAAGCCTCACTCATCATTATACTAGCGACACTACGGCGGGGAAACACGGTGCTAACGTCACTCACAAGCAAAGACTACAGGTGGGGTAATACACTCCTAAATCTATGTAAGGAGCAGCGATGACAGTGGGGGCAGAAAGAGGGGGGTGCAGGACATCCCCCGCTGTCAGTCACTGTGCTCCCCCTTAAAAGAGCGCAGGAGGGAACTCGTGCTGATACTGTATATGTCGCTGCAAGCTTTAGCTGCAGATACTGCTTGTGCTAGCTGCCCGGGGAGGAGAGACAGAGATGTATTAGGAGGAGCGAAGCGAGCCTTGAAAGGGGACACGGGGTTCCCTGTCACTTTACGAAGAAAACGACACCAAGAAAAGTAAAAATACTCATGTCGAACTTTTTTCATGTCGACCAATAGTGGTCAACCTGACTGTCGACCTAAGTCTATCGACCTAATGACCCATCCCCTCTCCCCCCCCCAGCTTCAGGAGAGCATAAACGCAGAGTTTTGCCTCCACTAGAATACTGGAACGCACACGGATTAATCTGATTCATACAGATAAGTGTCACCCATTTCAAACACCAAAGACTGGGACAGTAACTTGTTATTGGAGAAAGAAAAGGAAGAGCAGAGAGCGGGAGTGGAGCAGTAGACTGCGTATTCATTTCCATCCAGGTACAAGAGCGGCAGCGTATTCAGAGGCCCCAAGCACAGTAACTACCGACGCAGATAACGGCCGTATAGGAGAATAATCATCACTTACTGTATAACCGCGCTTTATAAAGTTTCTTTTCTCTGTGTGTAATTAGAACAGTTTATTTAGCAGAGATCAATGCGGAGAATGGGGGGGGGGGGGGGGGGGGCTTTTATTACAGCGCAATGAGAGTCATCCCAGTGATGATATCTATTTTAATAACTTGCACGCTTGAGATGTCTAACACGATGTTTCTATGTGAGGATGGCTTGTCAGGAAGATGTGTATGTAACGTGGACGGGGAATAATGCAGAGAGACGGATTTCGCTGCTCATGTACTTTGGGAATGAGAAATGACACTAGTGAGGAACCCACCAAGACTACTCTCTACATGGAGATAGTAATTCATTTAACTGTTCCTTCCCGTACTCACTGCAAAGATCTGAACCCCTAACAGCATTCGCTGGCTGCTAACCCATACACCCCTCTGCAATACACCCCTCGCTTGTTATACTGAAAGCCTATTACCCCTCTGCAAGGCAAGCGGCTCTGGATTTTCTTTTTAGACTATTTACGATATAGAACTCTGCAGATTCACCCGCAGTGTTATATAACTACCGTGGCAACCACTCTCACATGGCACATAATGTGAGCAGAGAGGCTTTGGAACACCTTCTGAGCTCTGTTTTCACTGTGATATCAACCTTCTCCCCCCTCTGCCATCGCATGTCATGCTGACAGCTGTGAGCTTGTGCCTGACAGCAATAGTTGTTTTCCCTCTGGAGAGATTTTGGAAAGGAGTGAACGATTTGCAGTACAGCTCAGAAAAATGTCTATTAGATGCATGTTTAAATGGTACTTAATTTGTGGCACAAGGAAGATGCAGCCATTCTGCTGGCTAAAGAATGTAGAGCACGATGAGAAAGCAGCCTCACAAGTACTTAGAAACCAATCCACGCACCATGACACAGTAGTATAGTGACTATTGGGAAACAAGCACAAGAGAGCCACTTTCATTGTGTATGCAATTCAAAGTTCTGATTACTGCATGTGAGTAACTAGTGAATATGGTAACATGCACATCACGTGTAAATAAGATATATACTACATGTATGGCATGCAATCTCTATTTAGTGGCACCTTTTTTAAAGCGAGTTATGGGGTCTGTCATACATTACACTATTATACACTATGTACTGCCTTTATTGTCATATCAGTTGTGTGACACAATTAGGCTGAGTGGGGCTGATGCAGCAGTTGCTGCAGTTGGGGGGCAATGTCACGGCTTGAAGTACAATGCTCATAGGTTAATCATTAATATGCTGTAGGGGTGAACATCTAACACTAATCAGGTTTTGGTTGGCTACAAGACCAATCACGTTCCCTCCTGTACCGGGCATGGGAAATGGTCTTGGTTGCTGGGATACTGGAGCAATCATCTGCAGCAGGGGTCACTGAACCACTGGAACAATGACAGTAGGCTCAAAGTAAACTGGGGGGGTGGATGAGACGATGCACAGCTCCTCACATCCTGATGCTGGAACGCTTCTTCTTAGTGCATCTCAGTGATGCCTCAGACAAGGGAATCAATAAAATCTTCAAGGACACCGTGCAATGCTCGCTGGAAAGATGGGGGGGATTCATCTTTTTTTTACTAACAAGCCTCATAGTGATCCTCTCGGTCAGCAACCGTAAAAGAGAAGTCATACGAGAGACACTATATAATCACATATATGATACACAAGTGATGTATGTAGGAAGGTGTAAGCTTCTGTACACAGGGCCTCTGCGAAAGCCTGTGGTGTGTAGGGTTAGGATTAATTTAGTTGCAGCCACCTATCCGGAATTTTGGCTGTCAGCAAGCCGGAGTCGGTATTCTGACCGTCGGCATCCTGTAGCCAACCCCGCCACAGGGCTGGTGAAAGTGTCAATGGTGCGATGACATGTCAGGAATCCCCGCCAGTGTTACATCGGGCAGAGAAAGCAGGCGTGTCAGGGCTTGCACCCCAGTGGACGGCTGGATCTAGCATCTGTATATTACCACTCCGGCAACAGACGCCACAGCTGACACAGCCGACCCCACCGCTGATCCACACCCATTATGGGCATAAGAAGGAATAATCCTCCAATACTGCCATTGATTAAGGACATTACAAGTTGGTCTGAGACCACTAAGCCTTTCTAGGTTCATAGAATGCCTCAGTGACATCTAATACCCCTGTAATGATATAGTAACATAGCAGAAGGAGCGCAAGCTCCCAGGTCGGGTCATCGATTCTGTTCAGTGAGAAATAGATTTCACATGCCTCCCCCACTGTGGATGGCGGAGATAAAGTGAAGACATCGGGTTATATGCAAGTAAGTTCCAGACAGTCCCAATTGGCTCCTCGCTTTGAGCAGCACATGCCGCAGACTCTAAAACACAAGCTATTGTTCTAGGTTATCAGCCTAGTTAGGGTCCGAGCGGTTCCATGATGCACCCTTGCAAAACTAGAGCTCACGCCCCACACAATCGCAGAACATCCTTATATGTCTCAGCTGTAATAAGGCGTACATAAGGTAACTTACATTCTAGACTTAGCGGATCATTAGGCATAAACATATAATGGAGAAGACAGATATTGGGGCGCCCTGTGTGCTCTGCTCTATCTCCTGATGCTTTCTGGGAGCTATGAGAACCCCAGGATACACTAAAGTGGTGGGAACAGTGACCCAGCTACAGAGGGTATCCGTTCACATGGTCGACCATGTTATGGTCGACAGTCATTAGGTCGACCACTATTGGTCGACATTGACATGGTCGACGTGGACACATGGTCGACACATGAAAAGGTCGACATGAGTTTTTTAACTTTTTTTTCTTTTGGGGAACTTTTCCATACTTTACGATCCACATGGACTACGATTGGAACAGTAAAGTGTGTCGAGCGAAGCGGTAGCGGAGCGAAGGCACCATACCCGAAGCATGGCGAGCGAAGCGAGCCATGCGAGGGGACGCGGTGCACCAATTGGGGTTCCCAGTCACTTTACGCAAAAAACGACACAAAAAAAGTTAAAAAACTCATGTCGACCTTTTCATGTGTCGACCTTTCATGTGTCGAACATTTTCATGTGTCGACCATGTGTCCATGTCGACCATGTCAATGTCGACCAATAGTGGTCGACCTAATGACTGTCGACCATAACATGGTCGACCATTCATACCGGAACCGCTACAGAGGACATCACATCAGTTCTAGGTAAGCAAGCCTTCATGTCTGTATCTATCCTCAGACACAGCAAGCTGCTAGCACACCCGGCGTAGCTCGTGCTCTCCCCCCAAATCAGACCAGTCATGCAGAAAGGGACCTCTGATAAACAGGGACAAGGAGGGGCACACAGCAGCTGGTCACTGCCATCTCCCTAGGTACAGCCAGACATATACATGACAAGAGCTGCAGGGCCTATAAGGTCTGCGAGGAGAGATAAAGTGGAGTCCCGGGGATACGTCTATTGGCAGATCCGGGTCCCACGGTGCCAGGTGATCAAGATATTACAGGATTTGACAGTCTCGGCTGCAGAAAGCTATCAGCTCAGAGACTGACCAGACGTTCAGGATTAGGACCGTGTTTTAATCACAGATGATTAGTATGGGCTCAGAGAGATCTCAACAAATAGTCCTAAAACATACAAAATGTTACTAGGGGGCATATTGATACTTCGGGATTATGGGGTAATGCAGACCTGATCGCTGAGCTGCGTTTGTTGCTGCCCTGCGATCAGATAGTCGCCGCCTACAGGGGGAGGGTGAATTCGCTGTGCAAGTGTGCGATCCCATGTGTAGCAGAGCTGCAAGCTGATTTTGTGCAGTCTCTGCTCAAACCAGGACTTACTGAGCCACTGCGATTGCTTCTTGCTGATCGGGGCCGGCGCTGACGTCAGACACCCTCCCTTCAAACGCTTGGACACGCCTGCATTTGTCCGGACACTCCCTGGAAACGGTCAGTTGCCACCCACAAACGGCCTCTTCCTGTCAAACACCTTGCGAACACCCATGCGATCAGATTTATCACACCATCCCGTCGCTGACCGGCAGTCCACGTTGCTGCGGTCAGTCGTGCCTGCGCATTCCGGGGCATACACGTGCGTAGTTCAGATCTGATCGCATGGTGTGCGAAAACGCACAGCAGCAATCAGGTCTGAATTACCCGCTTTGTCTGGATGATTGCAATTTCTTATAGCCACTATTCACGGTAATAAGAAATTAAATACCACCAGAATGTATCAATATACACCCACGTGGACACGGGAACGGAAAGGAGCCAATCCCTGCGATGTGCCCAGAGTGACGCGACACCATTAAGTCCGGCAATAATTCTAAGCTAGAAACATCATGCATGTCAGGAACCAGGAATAAGGGGGTCATTCCGAGTTGATCGTAGCTGTGCTAAATTTAGCACAGCTACGATCATTCACACTGACATGCGGGGGGACGCCCAGCACAGGGCTATCCCGCCCCGCATGTCAGTGCCCCCCCCCCGCAGAAGTGCCAAGGCATCACACAGCGGCGATGCCTTTGCAGTTCAAGACTAGCCCCCGACCAGCGCAGCTTTAGCGTGCTGGTCCGGGAGCAAACTCGTCGATCCCCGGCCCGCAGCGGCTGCGTGTGACGTCACGCAGCCGCCGTGGCCCGCCCCCTAACGGTCCAGCCACGCCTGCGTTGGCCGGACCGCTCCCCCTAAACGGCGTCTTAACGCCGCCGTCCAGCCCCCTCCCGCCCAGCGACCGCCTCTGCCTCAGAGGCGACCGCTAGGCAATGACAGCTGCCATGCGCCGGCGCACTGCGGTGCCGGCGCATGCGCAGTTCCGACCCGACCGCTGCGCTGCGACAAACTACAGCGAGGGATCGGGTCAGAATGACCACCAAGGAGAGAAGGAATGAGAGGAGCTGCCTCCCCATCCTGGCACCCAGACTCAGAGGTTCCGGCACTGAAAAGAGGGATTCCCCGCTTCTAACCAATGTGACCCCTGAGAAGTTATTCCCTGGTGATCCTGTGTGACTGCACTGTAGAATCATTGTGAAGTCAGGACTGCGGGAATACTTCCCCATCCTGGCTTAGTGGACCTGTGATTGTCAGACAATATGGGTTGGTATGAAGTGCCGTTAGCCATATGCCAAATGTCGACAGTGGCCTTATTGACAGCCATTATGTAGAGAATGATGATATGTCGACATGTTAGAATATCGTCATTAATGTCTTAGCGGTTCCAACGGCTCCAGCTTCGTCTTCTGGGACCCGGCAGTCATGTCGATATCAGTTAAAAAAGGGGGGTGATTTAAAAATCAATTAAACGTGATTTTGTTTACCTCTGTGTATAAGTGTCCAGAGCTATTCAATTGTATGCATCATGCCCGGCAACTATTGTACGAGGCTTAGTCGCTAAACTGTCTTTTCCTACTTGAGAGCCGGACACGATGCAGATAGTGCACCCTGTAATCCCGCAATAAGCATTGGGCACTAGTTAAGTTGGATTTCTGCGCACGCATCAGGAGGTTTACAGCTCGGGCAGCTCATTAATGGAGCGAAACAAACTCGCACCCAACTGAATTGCCCCCAGAGAAAGGAAAACATTTCTGCCCATTTTGGGTAGATCTGGCCATAGGAAAAGTAATCAAACTAAGGTCCATACACACGGAGCAATTTTGACTATGAGTGATTTTGAAGGGGCGATTTACCTTGAACTGGCAGTAGGCGATTTTGGCTATGGACGATTTTGAATAGGGGGATGCTTTTACTTTTCCAGCGACCTAGTGAAAACTGACTTGCCTACACAGTGTATTTTTCCCAGCGATAGCGACCTGGCGGGGACGTTCATCACTGTCGCTCGCTGTGTACACACGGAGAGATATGCACTAACTTTCTTAGCGATTTTGATTATATAATCAAAATCGCTGAGCCATATCGCTCCGTGTGTACACACCGTAACATTATTTTCTAAAACATTCAAAGTCTCCTGGAAAATATAAAACAAGGGATAATTTGTGTGGGTACTGCAAAAATAATTATGGATAAAGAAAGTTTGTATATTATTAACCCCAAAACTACCAAAGTGAATGGGTTACATTAAATGATGCACGTTATCATTCCTATTGCTCATTGTATCCTCATTATAACCCTAACCCTCATTATAAATGCATGTGGTCAGGATTCCGGTAGTAAGTACTGTGGTCAGGGTTAGGCTGCAGAAAAAGGGTGGCGATTAGCGTTAGGCTGCAGGGAAGGGGCGGCGGTTAGCGTTAGGCTGCAGAAAAGGGGCGGCGGTTAGTGTTAGGCTGCAGAAAAGGGGCGGCGGTTAGCGTTAGGCTGCAGAAAAGGGGCGGCGGTTAGCGTCAGGCTGCAGAAAAGGGGCGGCGGTTAGCGTCAGGCTGCAGAAAAGGGGCGGCGGTTAGCATCAGGCTGCAGAAAAGGGGCGGCGATTAGTTCACAAACTTTTTTATGATACACAAACTTTTTTGAGTCACGGTGCACTAAAGCATCAGATTTTTTTTCACGGCACCCCTGGGCTAAGCATTTCGGGATCCGGTCTGAAGATCGACAGTGCCTAGGTCGACAATGTTTAGGACAACTACTATAAGTCGACAGTCACTAGGTCGACATGTTTTCAAGGTCAACAGGGTTTCTAGGTTGACATGTTCTAGGCCGACAGGTCAAAAGGTCGACTTGAGTTTAAAAAAAAAAAATTTACTTTTTTATACTTAACGATCCACGTGGACTACGATTGGAACGGTAATCTGTGCCGAGCGCAGCGAGGCACCTTGCCCGAAGCATGGTGAGCGAAGTGAGCCATGCAAGGGAACACGGTGCACTAATTGGGCTTCCCGGTCACTGTACGGAGAAAACGACACCCAAAAAAACCATGAAAAACTCATGTCGACCTTTTGACCTGTCGACCTAGAACATGTCGACCTAGAAACCCGGTCGACCTTCAAACCCTGTTGACCTAGTGACTGTCGACCTATAGTGGTCGACCTAGACACTGTCGATTCAATGATCCACACCCAGGATTTCTTATTGAGAATTATAGAAAGAAATAATAGGATTTTGGTACTCACCGTTAAATCCTTTTCTCCTAGTCCGTAGAGGATGCTGGGGACTCCAAAAGGACCATGGGGTATAGACGGGATCCGCAGGAGCTTGGGCACACTAAAAAGACTTAAGACTGGGTGTGAACTAGCTCCTCCCTCTATGCCCCTCCTCCAGACCTCAGTTATAGGAACTGTGCCCAGGAGAGACGGACACTACAAGGAAAGATTTTTGTCTTAACTAAGGGCTACCAAATTACCAGCCCACACCATAAACATACTGTACCACCGGAATAACACCAAACCAGATAACAGTATGCATAAAACTCCAGCAACCAGCTGTAACAAACCAATACACAAGTCGTGTATAACTAACTTAACCAGTAAGAAAATATACATAATGCAAGTAAGAGTCCGCACTGGGACGGGCGCCCAGCATCCTCTACGGACTAGGAGAAAAGGATTTAACGGTGAGTACCAAAATCCTATTTTCTCTTACTTCCTAGAGGATGCTGGGAACTCCAAAAGGACCATGGGGATTATACCAAAGCTCCAGAACGGGCGGGAGAGTGCGGACGACTCTGCAGCACCGACTGAGCAAACGCCAGGTCCTCATCGGCCAGGGTATCGAACTTATAGAATTTAGCAAAAGTGTTCGAACCCGACCAAGTAGCCGCTCGGCAAAGCTGTAGTGCCGAAACACCTCGGGCAGCCGTCCAAGATGAGCCCACCTTTCTGGTAGAATGGGCTTTAACCGCCTTCGGCACCGGTAACCCCACCGAAGAATGAGCCTGTTGGATCGTACTACAAATCCAGCGTGCAATAGTCTGTTTTGACGCGGGATGACCAACCTTGTTGGCCGCATACAAAACAAACAACGCTTCAGTTTTCCTAGTAACAGCCGTCCTAGAAACGTAAACCACTTAACGCTCTTACAACATCCAGAGATTTACCGGAACCACAATAGGTTGGTTAATGTGAAATGACGAAACCACCTTTGGTAGAAATTGTTGACGAGTCCTCAATTCCGCCCTATCCGCACGAAAAATCAAGTACGGACTCTTATGAGATAAAGCTGCCAATTCCGACACTCGCCTGGCAGATGCCAGCGCCAAAAGCATAACCACCTTCCAAGTGAGAAATTTTAATTCAACCTTCCGCAAAGGTTCAAACCAGGAAGACATGAGGAACCGCAAGACGACATCAAGGTCCCATGGCGCTACAGGCGGTACAAACGGTGGAGCGATATGCATTACACCCTTCACAAAAGTCTGTACCTCTGGGAGGGTAGCCAACTCTTTTTGAAAGAAAATAGACAAAGCCGAAATTTGCACTTTGATGGAACCCAATTTCAGGCCTGCATCTACACCCACCTGTAAAAAGTGGAGAAAACGACCCAAGTGAAAATCCTCCACAGGAGCCTTTTTAAACTCACACCAGGAAACGTATTTCCTCCAGATACGGTGATAGTGTTTCGCCGTAACCTCTTTCCTAGCCTTAATAAGAGTTGGAATGACCTCCCTGGGAATACCCTTACGAGCTAAGATCTGGCGCTCAACCTCCATGCCGTCAAACGCAGCCGCGGTAAGTCCGGAAACACGCATGGACCCTGTAACAGATCCTCCCTTAGAGGAAGCGGCCAAGGATCTTCCACCAGCAAGTCCTGAAGATCCGGGTACCAGGCCCTTCTTGGCCAGTCTGGAACGACGAGAATCGCCTGAACCCTTGCTCGACGAATGATCCCCAGCACCTTTGGAATGAGAGGAAGAGGAGGGAACACATACACCGACTGGAAGACCCACGGAGACACCAGGGCGTCCACCGCCGTGGCTTGTGGGTCCCTTGTCCTGGAACAATACCTCGGGAGCTTCTTGTTGAGCCGAGACGCCATCATGTCTATCAACGGAATTCCCCAGCGTCTTGTCACTTCTGCAAAAACCGCTTGGTGCAGAGCCCACTCTCCCGGATGAAGGTCGTGTCTGCTGAGGAAATCCGCTTCCCAGTTGTCCACCCCCGGTAGGAAGACTGCTGACAGTGCGCTGACGTGTTGTTCCGCCCAGCGAAGTATCTTTGTGGCCTCCACCATTGCCGCTCTGCTCCTTGTTCCGCCTTGCCGGTTTATATGGGCCACCGCTGTGATGTTGTCTGACTGTACCAGGACCGGTCGACCCTGAAGAAGACTTCTTGCTTGGAGCAGGCCGTTGTAAATGGCTCTTAACTCTAGAACATTTATGTGGAGACAGGCTTCCTGGGGCGACCATTTTCCCTGGAAATTTCTTCCTTGGGTGACTGCGCCCCAGCCCCGGAGACTTGCATCTGTTGTCAGAAGTACCCACTCCTGGACACCGAATCGACGTCCCCCCAGGAGGTGATTCACTTGTAGCCACCACAGAAGAGAAATTCTGGCTCTGGGAGATAAACTTATCTTCCGGTGAATGTGTAGATGAGACCCGGACCATTTGCTCAGCAAGTCCCACTGAAACACGCGGGCGTGAAATCGGCCGTATGGAATGGCTTCGTACGCCGCAAGCATCTTCCCCAGAACCCGAGTACAATGATGTATTCGCACACTCGACGGCTTCAGAAGTTCTCTGACCATCGTCTGCAATTCCAGAGCCTTTTCTTCTGGAAGGAATACCTTCTGTAACTCCGTGTCCAGAATCATGCCCAGAAACGTAAGCCGAGTGGTCGGAATCAACTGGGATTTCGGCAAATTGAGGACCCATCCGTGTTGTCACAGGACTGATAGAGACAACTCCACACTTTTCAGTAATCGTTCCTTGGACCTCGCCTTTATCAGGAGATCGTCCAAGTACGGGATAATTGAAACCCCTTGTTTGCGAAGAAGCACCATCATTTCCGCCATGACCTTGGTGAAAATCCTCGGAGCCGTGGAAAGCTCAAACGGCAACGTCTGAAATTGGTAATGAGAATCCTGTATCGCAAACCTGAGGAAAGCCTGATGCGGAGGATATATCGGGACATGTAAGTAGGCATCCTTTATGGTCGACTGACGCCATAAAATCCCCCCCTTCTAGGCTGGAGATCACAGCTCGAAGGGATTCCATCTTGAACTTGAAAACTTTCAAGTATGGATTGAGGGATTTTAAATTTAGAATTGGTCTGACCGAACCGTCCGGTTTCGGCACAACAAAGAGGCTCGAGTAGAACCCCTCCCCCCGCTGAGACGAGGGAACGGGAATAATGACCCTCTGTAGACACAGTTTTTGAATCGCTGCTAGCACCACCTCCCTGTCCGGAAGACCTACTGGTAATGCCGAAATGAAGAACCGGTGAGGGGGCATCTCCTGAAACTCCAGTTTGCATCCCTGAGACACGATTTCTAGTACCCAGGGATCCAGGCCCGATTGAATCCAGACCTGACTGAAACTTCGTAGACGGCCCCCCACCGGTTCGGACTCCCCCAGGGAAGCCCCAGCGTCATGCGGTGGACTTGGTAGCAGCAAGGGAGGACTTTTGGTCCTGGGCGCCTGAACCTGCAGAAGGTTTCCTTCCCCTTCCTCTACCTTTTGAAGCGAGGAAGGACGAGCCTTTTCCACGCCTGTACTTATTGTGACGAAAGGACTGCATCTGCTGATGTAGTGCCTTTTTCTGTTGTGTGGGAACATAAGGAAGAAAAGAGGACTTACCCGCAGTCGCGGTCGAGACCAGGTCAGCCAAGCCGTCCCCAAACAAGACAGTACCTTTGAAGGGTAGCGCTTCCATAGCCCTCTTGGAGTCGGTATCAGCGTTCCATTGATGGATCCACAGGGCCCTCCTGGCTGATATCGACATGGCATTGGTTCTTGAACCCAAGAGACAGACGTCCCTCGCCGCATCCTTTATGTAATCTGCAGCGTCCTTAATATAACCAAGAGTTAGAAGGACATTATCTTTATCCAGAGTATCCATATCATTAGCTAAATTCTCAGCCCATTTAGCAATAGCACTACTCACCCATACCGACGCCACAGCGGGTCTGAGCAATGCACCTGAATTAGCGATGATGGACTTCAGAGACGTCTCCAGCTTGCGGTCCGCCGGATCTTTGAGAGCTGCCGTGTCAGGAGACGGAAGTGCCACTTTCTTAGACAAACGAGATAAAGCTTTGTCAACATTTGGAGATGCCTCCCATTTTTCCCTGTCCTCAGAGGGGAAAGGATACGCCATGTAAATTCTCTTGGGAATCTGCCATTTCTTATCCGGCGACTCCCAAGCCTTTTCACAAAGAGTATTCATTTCATGAGAGGGGGGAAACTTCACCTCAGGTTTTTTTCCCTTGAACAAGCAAATCCTAGTTTCCTGTACCGCAGGTTCATCAGAAATGGGTAAAACATCTTTTATAGCCACAATCATGTACTGAATACTCTTAACTAAACGTGGATGTAACGCTGCCTCAGTGAAATCGACGTCGGAATCAGAGTCCGTGTCGGTATCAGTATCTACCACCTGAGTAAATGGCCGCTTTTGAGCCCCAGACGGGGTCTGAACCTGAGACAAAGCCTCTTCCATGGACTTTTTCCACACCTGGGTCTGTGCCTCAGACTTATCTAATCTGTTTGATAAGGAAGCTACATTCGAGTTTATCGTACTGAGCAATGCTAGCAAATCAGGTGTCGGCTGCGTCGACAGTCCCAACTCTAGCCCCGCATCCGCTCCCCCAATAACCTCCTCCGGTGAATAAGCTTCAGCCTCAGACATGCCGACACGTAGTACCGACACACCACAACACACAGAACGTCCCTGCTAGGTGACAGGCCTACAATAAAGCCCAGATAGAGGACACAGAGGGAGTATGCCAGCTCACACCTCAGCGCCCATATATCGCAAAAAACGATATATGTACCCAGCGCTGCTTTATCTCACTATTAAGCACCACACTGCGGCCCCCCTCTGAAAAAAAAAAACCCCCGTTACTTGGAGAAGCGTGGAGGTCCCCGCAGCGTCTCTATCCCTCAGCCGCGTGTTGCAGGGAAAATGGCGCCGGTGAGCTGCGGGACGAAGCTCCGCCCCCTTCCTGGCGCGCTTCGGCCCGCCAAATTCAAAAGTGTTTAAAAATGCCGGCGGGGGTCTGTACACGGTGCCGAAGCACCCACAATCTTTGTGCCGCCCTGAGAAACTTCAGTAACATGCTGCCCAGGGCGCGCCCCCCCCCCCAGCGCCCTGCACCCAGTGAATACCGTTGGTGATGTGTGTGGGAGCATGGAGCACAGCGTCACCGCTGTGCTTTACCTTCCGTCACTGAAGTCTTCTGCCGTCCAGAAGTCTTCTGATCTTCTCATACTCACCCGACTTCTGTCCTCTGTGAGGGGGTGACGAAGTGGCTCCGGGAACAAGCAGCTAGGCGCACCAAGTGATCGAACCCTCTGGAGCTAATGGTGTCCAGTAGCCGAGAAGCAGAGCCTTGAAACTCACAGAAGTAGGTCCTGCTTCTCTCCCCTCACTCCCACGCTGCAGGGAGTCTGTAGCCAGCAGTGCTCCCTGAAAATAAAAAACCTAACAAAAAGTCTTTTCTAGAGAAACTCAGTAGAGCTCCCCTAGTGTGCATCCAGTCACTCCTGGGCACAACGTCTAACTGAGGTCTGGAGGAGGGGCATAGAGGGAGGAGCCAGTTCACACCCAGTCTTAAGTCTTTTTAGTGTGCCCAAACTCCTGCGGATCTCGTCTATACCCCATGGTCCTTTTGGAGTCCCCAGCATCCTCTAGGAAGTAAGAGAAATTTAAATTAAGTACATTGTGCTTATATATATCCTAGACCACCAATCCAAGGCACCCCTGCAAGTGCCCCGAGGCACCCCAGGAAGCCACGGCACACAGTTTGAGAATCACTGGGATAAACAGAGTTCATCCTAAGAAGCCCTGTGTGCCGCAAAGCTTACACACATGTTCTGCACAAGAACACAGGGTGATAGACACAGACCTTGATGGAAAATCTGATTTCGCTGGATCCCGCACAGAAACAATATGCAAGATTGCTAATTGGGACACGAATGTTTCCTGTTCACATATCACATTTCTATTAAAAACTAAACTACATACAGTGTTTTCTCACGCTCAATGTGTAATAAAATATGACATAATTTACACTTCTTACAACACTGAGATTGATGTAATTCTCCTTCTTTCACTTCATTAATCACAAACCGTTTCCAATAACAGCAACACACAGGCCAAAGGTAAATCACACCTACAGTACTTATCAGTGCTGCGTTTCACTATTCCCTGTCATTACGCAGACACAAGACTAGGACAGAGCGTTCCACGCTACACACAATGTCATTTATTATTAATTACATCAGTCATTGGTGTGTGAAATTACACTCTGCCCGACAGATGAAAAATACTGCATACATTTATATATTATAATATATATTATATTATATATTTATATAGTAGATGTGAGGATGTACCAGTGTGAGTGGTACAGGTGGGAGTAGAGGAGGTGTGATTGTGTACCAGTGTGAGTGGTACAGGTGGGAGTAGGGTAGGTGTGAGGGTGTACCAGTGTGAGTGGTACAGGTGGGAGTAGAGGAGGTGAGAGGGTGTACCAGTGTGAGTAGTAGAGGTTGGAGTAGGGTAGGTGTGAGGGTGTACCAGTGTGAGTAGTAGAGGTTGGAGTAGGGTAGGTGTGAGGGTGTACCAGTGTGAGTAGTACAGGAGGGAGTAGAGGAGGTGTGAGGGTGTACCAGTGTGAGTAGTACATGTGGGAGTAGGGGAGGTGTGAGGGTGTACCAGTGTGAGTAGTACATGTGGGAGTAGGGGAGGTGTGAGGGTGTCCCAGTGTGAGTAGTACAGGTGGGAGTAGGGGAGGTGTGAGGGTGTACCAGTGTGAGTGGTACAGGCGGGAGTAGGGTAGGTGTGAGGGTGTACCAGTGTGAGTAGTAGAGGTGGGAGTAGGGTAGGTGTGAGGGTGTACCAGTGTGAGTAGTAGAGGTTGGAGTAGGGTAGGTGTGAGGGTGTACCAGTGTGAGTAGTAGAGGTTGGAGTAGGGTAGGTGTGAGGGTGTACCAGTGTGAGTAGTACAGGAGGGAGTAGGGGAGGTGTGAGGGTGTACCAGTGTGAGGAGTACAGGTGGGAGTAGGGAAGGTGTGAGGGTGTACCAGTGCAAGTAGTACAGGTGTGAGTAGGGTAGGTGTGAGGGTGTACCAGTGTGAGTGGTACAGGGGGGAGTAGGGTAGGTGTGAGGGTGTACCAGTGTGAGTAGTACAGGCGGGAGTAGGGTAGGTGTGAGGGTGTACCAGTGTGAGTAGTAGAGGTTGGAGTAGGGTAGGTGTGAGGGTGTACCAGTGTGAGTAGTAGAGGTTGGAGTAGGGTAGGTGTGAGGGTGTACCAGTGTGAGTAGTAGAGGTTGGAGTAGGGTAGGTGTGAGGGTGTACCAGTGTGAGTAGTACAGGAGGGAGTAGGGGAGGTGTGAGGGTGTACCAGTGTGAGGAGTACAGGTGGGAGTAGGGAAGGTGTGAGGGTGTACCAGTGCAAGTAGTACAGGTGTGAGTAGGGTAGGTGTGAGGGTGTACCAGTGTGAGTGGTACAGGGGGGAGTCGGGTAGGTGTGAGGGTGTACCAGTGTGAGTAGTACAGGTGGGAGTAGGGTAGGTGTGAGGGTGTACCAGTGTGAGTAGCACAGGTGGGAGTAGGGTAGGTGTGAGGGTGTACCAGTGTGAGTAGTACAGGTGGGAGTAGGGGAGGTGTGAGGGTGTACCAGTGTGAGTAGTACAGGTGGGAGTAGGGGAGGTGTGAGGGTGTACCAGTGTGAGTAGCACAGGTGGGAGTAGGGTAGGTGTGAGGGTGTACCAGTGTGAGTAGTACAGATGGGAGTAGGGGAGGTGTGAGGGTGTACCAGTGTGAGTAGTACAGGTGGGAGTAGGGGAGGTGTGAGGGTGTACCAGTGTGAGTGGTACAGCTGGGAGTAGGGAAGATGTGAGGGTGTACCAGTGTGAGTGGTACAGGTGGGAGTAGGGTAGGTGTGAGGGTGCACAAGTGTGAGTGGTACAGGTGGGAGTAGGGTAGGTGTGAGGGTGTACCAGTGTGAGTAGTACAGATGGGAGTAGGGGAGGTGTGAGGGTGTACCAGTGTGAGTAGTACAGGTGGGAGTAGGGGAGGTGTGAGGGTGTACCAGTGTGAGTGGTACAGCTGGGAGTAGGGAAGATGTGAGGGTGTACCAGTGTGAGTGGTACAGGTGGGAGTAGGGTAGGGGTGAGGGTGCACAAGTGTGAGTGGTACAGGTGGGAGTAGGGAAGATGTGAGGGTGTACCAGTGTGAGTGGTACAGGTGGGAGTAGGGTAGGTGTGAGGGTGCACAAGTGTGAGTGGTACAGGTGGGAGTAGGGTAGGTGTGAGGGTGTACCAGTGTGAGTGGTACAGGTGGGAGTAGGGTAGGTGTGAGGGTGTACCAGTGTGAGTAGTACAGGTGGGAGTAGGGAAGATGTGAGGGTGTACCAGTGTGAGTGGTACAGGTGGGAGTAGGGGAGGTGTGAGGGTGTACCAGTGTGAGTGGTACAGGTGGGAGTAGGGGAGATGTGAGGGTGTACCAGTGTGAGTGGTACAGGTGGAAGTAGGGGAGGTGTGAGGGTGTACCAGTGTGAGTGGTACAGGTGGGAGTAGGGTAGGTGTGAGGGTGTACCAGTGTGAGTAGTACAGGTGGGAGTAGGGAAGATGTGAGGGTGTACCAGTGTGAGTGGTACAGGTGGGAGTAGGGGAGGTGTGAGGGTGTACCAGTGTGAGTAGTACAGGTGGGAGTAGGGGAGATGTGAGGGTGTACCAGTGTGAGTGGTACAGGTGGGAGTAGGGGAGGTGTGAGGGTGTACCAGTGTGAGTAGTACAGATGGGAGTAGGGGAGGTGTGAGGGTGTACCAGTGTGAGTGGTACAGGTGGGAGTAGGGAAGATGTGAGGGTGTACCAGTGTGAGTGGTACAGGTGGGAGTAGGGTAGGTGTGAGGGTGTACCAGTGTGAGTGGTACAGGTGGGAGTAGGGTAGGTGTGAGGGTGCACAAGTGTGAGTGGTACAGGTGGGAGTAGGGTAGGTGTGAGGGTGTACCAGTGTGAGTAGTACAGGTGGGAGTAGGGTAGGTGTGAGTATATACCAGTGTGAGTAGTACAGGTGGGAGTAGGGTAGGTGTGAGGATGTACCAGTGTGAGTAGTACAGGTGGAAGTAGGGGAGGTGAGGGTGTACCTGTGTGAGAAGTACAGGTGGGTGTAGGGGAGGTGTGAGGGTGTACCAGTGTGAGTGGTACAGGTGGGAGTAGGGTAGGTGTGAGGGTGTACCAGTGTGAGTAGTACAGGTGGGAGTAGGGTAGGTGTGAGGGTGTACCAGTGTGAGTGGTACAGGTTGGAGTAGGGTAGGTGTGAGGGTGCACCAGTGTGAGTGGTACAGGTGGGAGTAGGGTATGTGTGAGGGTTTACCAGTGTGAGTAGTACAGGTGGGAGTAGGGGAGGTGTGAGGATGTACCAGTGTGAGTAGTACAGGTGGGAGTAGGGGAGGTGTGAGGGTGTACCAGTGTGAGGAGTACAGGTGGGAGTAGGGGAGGTGTGAGGGTGTACCAGTGTGAGTGGTACAGGTGGGAGTAGGGGAGGTGTGAGGGTGTACCAGTGTGAGGAGTACAGGTGGGAGTAGGGGAGGTGTGAGGGTGTACCAGTGTGAGTGGTATAGGTGGAGTAGGGTAGGTGTGAGGGTGTACCAGTGTGAGTGGTACAGGTGGGAGTAGGGTAGGTGTGAGGGTGTACCAGTGTGAGTAGTACAGGTGGGAGTAGGGGAGGTGTGAGGGTGTACCAGTGTGAGTGGTACAGGTGGGAATAGGGTAGGTGTGAGGGTGTACCAGTGTGAGTGGTACAGGTGGGAGTAGGGGAGGTGTGAGGGTGTACCAGTGTGAGTAGTACAGGTGGGAGTAGGGGAGGTGTGTGAGGGTGTACCAGTGTGAGTAGTACAGGTGGGAGTAGGGTAGGTGTGAGGGTGTACCAGTGTGAGTGGTACAGGTGGGAGTAGGGGAGGTGTGAGGGTGTACCGGTGTGAGTAGTACAGGTGGGAGTAGGGTAGGTGTGAGGGTGTACCAGTGTGAGTGGTACAGGTGGGAATAGGGTAGGTGTGAGGGTGTACCAGTGTGAGTGGTACAGGTGGGAGTAGGGGAGGTGTGAGGGTGTACCGGTGTGAGTAGTACAGGTGGGAGTAGGGTAGGTGTGAGGGTGTACCAGTGTGAGTGGTACAGGTGGGAGTAGGGGAGGTGTAAGGGTGTACCGGTGTGAGTAGGGCCGTGTGGGAGAAGATGGGGGCCAGAGGCAGATACAAGGATGGGCTGGATATCTAGAAAGTGACCCAGGAAAGAAATGTGCCATGGAGGCTAATGCAGTGAAGTGTGTGCAAGTGTATCCAAAGATATTACAGACATTCTGATTACAATGATGGACAGTGGGCCTGACTCTGATTCTAGTATGTATTGTATTGCACACCCTGGCCCCGACACGCCTACAAGACGTAAGAGTTTTGTAAAACGGACCCGCTCGCCGCCCCCCAAACGCTGCAGCATGTCGATCGTGTTCTGGCTAAGGCAGGATTGCAAGCAATATCGCACGACCCGTTCTGCGCAAGCACAGACCACAAACTATCGGATTTGTGCATAAACCATCAGGTCAGCGTACAAATCCGAATCACGTGCCATGTACCCAGTCACTGTCCTCACATTACAGTAAGTACTACTGAATAATTGCTAATAAAGGACTTGCGGGCTAGGAAATTAAAATTGTATATAAGCAATTTATTCTGTTAAGAAATTATGAATATAGAAAATGCAGCTGATTCATGAGTATTTAAATGGATTCATATATGGTGCTTAGGGGCAGATTTATTAAGCCTGGAGAAGGGATAACGCAGTGATAAGTGGAAGGTGATAATGCACCAGCCAGTCATTACGGATTTGTAAATTGACAGTAAGGAGCTGATTGGCTGGTGCGTTATCACCTTGCATTTATCACTTATCCACGCTTAATACATCTGCCCCAAAGCACCATTTTTGTATCCATTTAAATACTCATGAATCAGTCCACCAGTAAAGTAGCCTGGTGACTCTTCTGTTAATGGATTGGGGCTGATAGTATACAACATGAAGCAAACTCCAGTATACAGTATACAGGGATATCACCAGGCTTGACGGGATCAGTATGAAATACCCACAATCAAAATCCCGACCACAATTGACCAACAGGTTAAAATCCTGACAAGGTCAAAATACCGACATTTAAAATACAGACAAGGTCAAAATACCGGCATTTAAAATGTCGACAGATCGAAAAGTCGACATGAGGTTTTCATTGGTTTTTGGTGTGTATGTCAACATAGGTTGATATGTACACCGTATAAGTGTTCCGCCATGCTTCGGGCACACTAATATATTCCCCCTCCAGGTCCGCTAGGATGGTAAAGTATAAACAAGTTGGTTTCAATAAATAAAAATCATGAAAAACTCATGTTGACATTTTGACCTGTTGACATTTATTAGTCGGTATTTTGACCTTGTTGTTTTTTAAATGTCGGTATTTTGATCATGTCGGGATTTTGACCGTCGGTCAATGGGTGTCGGGATTTTGATCGTCTGGATTTTGATTGTAGGTAAATTGACCTGGCTTGACAAGGAGGAGTCCCAAGTTGCCAGGCAATCCTTTGCACCGCTGTATAGGTCTCCCGGAACGCTGTATAGGTCTCCCGGAACGCTGTATAGGTCTCCCGGAGCCCTTTGTGCTAAGCAGTCAGTGATAGAACAGGTGAAAGCCTCCTAGCTTAGGCACCTAACGGAATACATACAGTTTACCGGCGGCTGGGATCCCGGCTGTCAGTATACCGACAGCGAGATCCCCAGCCACCAGTATGCCGGCAGGCTTGCAGCGCTCGTCAAGCTGCGGGCACGGTGACTCGCTGCACCCGCCACAGGTTATATTCTCCCTCTATGGGTGTTGTGGACACCCACAGAGTGAGAAAAGCCTGTGGCGCTGGTATACCGGCGGCTGCATTTTACCGCCTGTTGGGATTCCGGCGTCGGCATTGTGACGGACGGGATCCCGACAGGTGGTCTCATGATTGCATCCCCACCTAACGTGTTTTGTATTGCATATAGGAAAGAGGACGGAGTCAGAGGAAGTCAAAGCTACACTAGAAACTGGACCTTACATTATACATTGTGCTCACATTCCGCTCATTCATAAGTAAGAGTCCCGTTACAGTCTCAGCGTGTGCTGAATCAGTACAATAATCCCCAGCCATGATAAATACACCAATATACAGGTTACTGACAGTGATGTGCTGGGAACACGATGCAGCTGTAACATGCTATGTGTCTCCTACATGAGCGCAATGGTAGGACTGCAATTACCAGCAAACCACAAGCAAGAAAGAGCCGCCCTTACTTACCCTCATTTTACTTTTCATATATATATATATATATATATATATATATATAAATGCGGAAGCCCTCACTCACTCACTCATCACTAAGCGGCTGATTCAGACCTGAGCGTAGATGTGCTAAATTTAGCACATCTACGATCAGCTTCCCAGACATACAGTGGGACGCCCAGCACAGGACTAGCCCGCCCCGCATGTCAATCCCTGCCCCCCCACCCCCCCCCCCCCGCACAAGTACAAAAGCATCGCACAGCGGCACTGCTTTTGTACTTTAGGGGAAGCTCCCAGCCAGCGCAGGTCCTACGTGCTGGCAGGGAGCTACTCATCGCTGCCCGGGTCGCAGCGGCTGCGTATGACATCACACAGCTGCCGCGGCCCGCCCCCGCACAGTCCGGCCACGCCTACGTTGCCTGGACTGTGCCCCCTAAATGGCAGCCAAACGCTGCCAGGCCGCCCCCCTCCCGCACAGTGACCACTTCTGTCTGTCAATCAGGCAGAGGCGATCGCAGGGCTACGACAGCTGTCGGCTGTCTGCCATGCGCCGGCGCACTGCGGCACCGGCGCATGCGCAGTTCAGACCTGATCGCTGCAGTGCGTTTCTGAATTAGCCCCTAATTCTCTTACTTCCCGATATGTTAGGAAGATGAAATGTAACATAGATAGTCTTCAGGTGGGAAATAGGAAAACTACGCAATTAGAAATTAAATAAACCTCCCCTAAGGGGACAAAAAGGGGGTTGACATAATGACGTCATTACCGATGCGCGGCTTGTGTTGCGTGAATGATAACACCCAAACGGACAAAATCTGATCAAAATTTTGGATTGCGCCTCCAGTGGGTAGAATTTAATAAACCACAAAAATGGTCCTGTCACTTTTTACCGTATCTGCTACAGGTGCTCCTCGGGGAACGCCAAGAACTATGGATTAATATTTACTTACATTAAGACGTCTCAAATTTACATCTCTATAGATTACCAAATGTTTAACACTCATTTATATTTACAACCATGAAAATCAGAAACTCCCGTGTGAAGAACGGGCAGAACAACATACAAAAATGTTTTTGTTAAAAAAATTACTACATTCCCTCCTCCTAAGCACTTTGATACAACTATTCCAAACAATTATTGTTCTAAGCTAAACCTAGAGTGGGGATTGTTAACATGAATGGGCACCAAGAAGACTGCAAAAGAGCTTTCCTAAATGCATCTTCCGCCACATCTACCTTATAGTGCAAAACAGAGGTGCCTGGGGAACAGCCATCCCCCTAACTCCTGAGGTCAGCATCCATGTAAAGCTTCACAAGCCACCTCAATCACGGTCAGGATCCTACTAGCCATAGCTCCTGAAGAGGTTGCAAGACGTTCCCTTCTTAGGCATCACAGCAGTAATTTCCTTCCATGACTCTCTTCTTACCAAATAGACTATAAAACTTAAACATTTCCTACAAGTCAGGAAAGAGAACTGGCAGAACCCGCTCAGGTGAAAACATTGACGTTCAGAAGTCCGTCCTGAGCTGCTCTTAATATTACCGTTTAATAGTAAAGTTGCAAAAAGAAACATATGGTTCCCTGCGTGACAAGACATGAACCTCTGATACAAGCTGATCTTTTGGCCACGGCTAAACATTCCTTACTGTGAAACACCACAAGGATATAGCCCAGAACGTATCGCATGGTTGAGCAATCAGCGCTTGCACGACCATCATTAGATTACATTTAGGGGATGACTCCTATAAAACCAAGTTGTCTGCTGCCATCAGCCATTTCTCCTTATGTGGACAGACGTCATCACTGACCGATCACAGTCATAGTTACATAGTTGTTAAGGTTGAAAAAAGACAAATGTACATTGAGTTCAACCTGTATTATTAATTTAATATGAATTAAACTAGGTGCTTCATCGCGCCCTACGGGCGCTCTTCACACCGTCGGAAGGGGCTACGCCCCCTTAACCCCTGCACGCCTTTCTGGGGTTCAATATATGGAGTATTACCTGCATTCCTAATTTTGTTAGTGTTTGAACATTGCACAATGATAGGGCGTCCGATGGTCCCTTGCAAAAGGAAGGGGTTTGGGGAGTGGGGACCGCGGATGGGGGAGGGGGTATGAAGGCGCTGTGGGTGGGGTAGGAGCAGGGGTGTCGCAGGTGGGGGATGGCAGCTGCAGGGCTGTTGCGGATGGAGGAGGGGTTCCGAAGGCGCTGCAGATGGGGAAGGGGTGGGTGCGGGTGTGCAGTGGATGGGGGAGGTGTCCAGGGGGCGCGGTGGGTGGGGGAGGGGTGGATGCGGGGGTAACGTGGGTGGGGGAGTGGCGGGTGCGGTGCTGTTGCGAATGGTGTAGGCGATGCGGATTGGGAAGGGCCTGCTGCGTGGGTGGGGTAGGGGATCCAAAGGTGCAGCGGGCGGGGGAGAGCCAGATGCGGGGTGTGGCGGATGGGGGAGGGGCTGCTGCAGATGGGGGAGGGGTTTGGAAGACACTGCGGGTGGGGTAGGGGGTCCGAAGGCGCAGTGGGTGGGGGTGCCACGGGTGGTGGAGGGGCAGGTGCGGGGGTTTGCGGGGGATGGGGAGGGGTCCAGGGGCGCTGCAGGTGGTGGAGGGGCAGATATCAGTGCACATAGTCTCTGTGGTAGTTAGTGAGGGTTGGTGATGGTGTAAGAGGGGTGAAGGCCAGTACACAGACAGGCAGTTAGAGAGCAGGATGAGGGTGACAGGGCATAGTGACGGGAAGTACTTAGCAGATATAGGGGTGGGCTACAGGTGTGATGTCACAGTGTGTGTACCTTTGCTCTCATGTGTGAGGTATGTGTGAGGTATGTGTGAGGTAAGGATGTGCGGGTCGTGGTGGCCACTAACCTCCAGGCTGCTGCTGTGAGATGGTGACTGCAGAGGGAGGGAGCTCAGACCCAGCAGCAATGGGTCGTGGTCAGCATTCCTTCCTGGCCCCATTCCGCCGCACACTGTCCGCCCCGTCTGACGGGCGTCATTCCTCCATCCTGCATGGCAGCGTCAGCTGCTGTGATCGCGGAGCATAGGTAAGCGTGCGGAGCCCTGTGGGCGGGCAGGCATGGTGTTTCCCTGGAGAGGTGCGGCGCGCGTCCTTAGGCTGCAGACGGAGGGAGCTCCGGCCTAGCAGCAATGTTGATTAGTGCGTGTCCCGTCCTGGCGCTGTCCCGCTGCACATGCTCCGCACCGCTTGCCGCTGAGCATGGCAGCCCTTGTGTGTATGCTGCAGATGCTGATCTAGCGGTGCCTGAGCTAGCGCCCTCTCCCTGGGGTGTGGGTGTCAGGCGGCAGGTATGGTGTGTAGGTGGGAGAGGAGCTGCGGGCGGCGACTCGCTGCCTGCAAGTACCCTCCATATCAGCGCTGTTCCCCTCCCTGCAGATAGTGTCAGTGGCCGTGGTGTACTTTTGCTACTGGTGGCCAGGGCCGGTGCTAGGGTGTTCGGCGCCCCCCTGCAAACTATGAATTTTGCGCCCTCCCATATTCCTTTGTTGTGCATCGGGAAAAGTGGTGTGGTCTCACAACTAAGGGGCATGGCCACACAATAGTACCCCCATTTAAAATTACGCCACAATGTAGCACAATCTTATTCATCTTATACGTAATGCCCCACCCGTAGTAGTAGCGTCCTTATACGTAATGCCCTACCCGTAGTAGAAGCGTCCATATACGTAATGCCCTCCCCAATAGTAGTAGTGTCCTTATACATAATGCCCCCCCAGTAGTAGTAGCAGTTATATGTAATGCTCCCCAACAGTAATAGTAGCATCCTTATACATAATGCCCCCCCAGTAGTAGTAGCATCCTTATACATAATGCCCCCCCAGTAGTAGTAGCATCCTTATACATAATGCCCCCCCCCAGTAGTAGTAGCATCCTTATACATAATGCCCCCCCAGTAGTAGTAGTGTCCTAATACATAATGCCCCCCCAATAGTAGTAGTGTCCTTATACATAATGCCCCCCCAGTAGTAGTAGCAGTTATATGTAATGCCCCCCAACAGTAATAGTAGCGTCCTTATACGTAATGCCACCCCTGTAGTAGTAGCATCCTTATACATAATGTGCCCCCAGTAGTAGTACCGTCCTTATACATAATGCCCCCCCAGTAGTAGTAGCATCCTTACATGTAATGCCCTCCCAGTAGTAGTAGCACCGTCCTTATACATAATGCCCCCCAGAAGTAATAGAGTCCTTATACATAATGCCCCCCCCCAGTAGTAGCGTCCTTATATGTAATGCCCCCCAGTATTAGTAGCCTCCTTATACGTAATGTCCCCCTATAGTAGTAGCGTCCTTATACGTAATGCCCCCCCATAGTAGTAGCGTCCTTATACGTAATGCCCCCCCTATAGTAGTAGCGTCCTTATACGTAATGCCCCCCCATAGTAGTAGCGTCCTTATACGTAATGCCCCCCCATAGTAGTAGCGTCCTTATACGTAATGTCCCCCCATAGTAGTAGCGTCCTTATACGTAATGTCCCCCCATAGTAGTAGCCTCCTTATACGTAATGTCCCCCCATAGTAGTAGCCTCCTTATACGTAATGTCCCCCTATAGTAGTAGCGTGCTTATACGTAATGTCCCCCCATAGTAGTAGCGTCCTTATACGTAATGCCCCCCATAGTAGTAGCGTCCTTATACGTAATGCCCCCCCTATAGTAGTAGCGTCCTTATACGTAATGCCCCCCATAGTAGTAGCGTGCTTATACGTAATGCCCCCCCTATAGTAGTAGCGTCCTTATACGTAATGCCCCCCCTATATTAGTAGCGTCCTTATACGTAATGCCCCCCCTATAGTAGTAGCGTCCTTATACGTAATGTCCCCCCATAGTAGTAGCGTCCTTATACGTAATGCCCCCCATAGTAGTAGCGTCCTTATACATAATGCCCCCCCTATAGTAGTAGCGTCCTTATACGTAATGCCCCCCCATAGTAGTAGCGTGCTTATACGTAATGCCCCCCCTATAGTAGTAGCGTCCTTATACGTAATGCCCCCCCTATATTAGTAGCGTCCTTGCATGTAATGGCCCCCCCAGCAGTGGCGTCCATAAAGTGCGCACACACAGACATACCTCACACACTCACACACACACACACACACACTATATACACACCCCCCCCCCACTATACACACACACACTATATATACACACACACACACACACACACATATTTCTCTCTCACCCTCCACTTACCAAGTCTGGCTGGCCGTCACTGCAAGGTTGGTTCTATATCGGAGGGGCTGAAGGGACCTTGTGACGTATTGAGGGGAGGAGCTACGTCACCAGGGGGAGGAGCTACGGGCGAACAGGGTACCCGTAAAGTACCCTCGCGGGCTCGCTGCGCTCGCCACGCTTCGGGCACGGTGGCTCGCTCCGCTCCGCTTCGCTCACCACCTAATTACTAAAGGTAATAGTTGGTGGCGTGGATAGTAGAGGAACTATCCCGCTGGCCTAGCTCCTCCCCCTTGCGTCGTAACTCCTCCCCCTTACGGAAAAGGTCCCTTAGCCCACTTGATTCTAGCATCTACCGTCACTGCAATGCTGATTCCACCACTGTTCAGCTGTCTGGTCCCATGTAGCTCCGCCCCTCTATTCCGTGTAGCTCCGCCCCTCTATTCAGTGTAGCCCCGCCCCTCGTGACGCCGTAGCTCCGCCCCCTTTTCGGGAGTCGCACTGCACAGCGCACAACCCGCTGTCACAGGTAATTGGGGAGGAGGGGAGGACAGACACAGCAGCGGGGGGGGGGGGGGGGGAGGACAGGCACAGTAGCCGGCAGCTAGTGGCCATCCTCACCTCCTATACTGTAAGGTAGGGTCTTGCACCTGACTGCTGCTGGCGCTGGGTATGGGGTAGCTCCCTGCAGCAGATGCAGTTGACTCCGCCCAGCTCTGTGACTCCGCCCAGCGTTACGGGCACAGAGTCACAGATTAAGGCAAATATATAGGAGATGCTGTAACCTTGGATATTTATTTCAGCTACAAATTTACCTAATCCATATTTTTTTTTTCAATATTCATTTTTATTATTTTATATTTTGAACAAAAAAAAACAGAAGTGGGGGTACAGAAGAGAAAAGGTAAGGGAAGGGGATAAGGGGGGTACACATATGTTTTACAAAGAAAAGGACATGTACATAGAGCATAAAAGTCCAACAAAATAGTGAAAAGCATGTAAGTCTAAATCTATTCAACAATAACCAAAGATCTAAGTCAGGTCAAGTATCAATGAGTTGTTAATGGAGTCTAGAGGTCTTCTGTGCCAGTAGTTGCTCCACGAAAGCCAGCGTAGAAGTGGGCAAGAGGGAGAGGGAAGATATGCGACCCCCGCGGTTTCAAACTCGTAGTGAGACTGTATAGCCTTTTCTAGAGCAGCTATATTCGGGACCACGGGGGAGCGCCAATGACGGGCAATTAATAGTTTTGTAGAAATGAGAATATGGCCCAACACATATCGATCACCTGGTGATAAGCCGCCATAGTAAAGGTGGAGGATAGCCAATCGTGGGTGTGGTGTCATATGATGGCCTAATACAGAAGCAATTAACTTAAATACCGAGTTCCATAGGTGGGCAAGTGCAGGGCATGCCCAAAAAATATGCAATAGTGTTCCCACATTACCGCAGTTGCGCCAACATAGGTTAGAGGAGGGTTGCATCGCATGCAGGCGAGAAGGTGTAAAATATAAACGGTGCAGGATCTTATAAAATGATTCTATATGTGATACGCATTTAGAGACTTTGGGGCAAATGTATTAAGCCTGGAGAAGTGATTAAGCGGTGATAATTACAAGGTGATAATGCACCAGCCAATAAGCTCCTAACTACCAATTTACATATTGGAGCTGATTGGCTAATGCGTTATCACCTTGTACTTATCACTGCTTTTTCACTTCTCCAGGCTTAATACATCTGCCCCTTTATATCAAATCCATTTTTAAACTTATTGATTGAGTCCACCATTACTACCTTCTCTGGCAGAGAATTTCAAATCCTTACTGCTCTTACTGTGAAGAACCCTTTTCTCTGTTGTGTATGGAATTTTTTTTCTTCTGATTTCAGGGGGTGTCCTCGTGTTCTGTGTAGCGTTTTTTTTGATAAACAAATCGTTTGATAAATCCTTGTATTGTCCCTTTATGTATTTATAAATATTAATAATGTTCTCTCTCAGTCGCCTCTTTTCCAGTATAAACAAATCTATCCTTGTTACAGTAATGTAGCATGAGATGTAATCTATAGAGACTGTGCCATTCACACACCTGTACACATATCTCCTGCAGAGAGCTCCATAAACCTACACTTATAAAGAGAGCATTACCCAAGCCCATTACTACAGATAGAGACTGACTAGTAACCAGAGTTACCGACGTTCAGTGCACCAATTACACCAATTACCTCTATTGTTTGGTATTTTATCTAAATTGTCTTTTGTTAATTGCATTTTACCACCAATCCACCATTAATCTTATCTTTTCTTAATGTACCATGGCGGTTTTTATAAAGTGCCTGTATCTGTATGGTTCTATAAGCAATGGTGACCGCTGCAAAGGGTCTCCCAAGTCTATCCTTGGCAGAAGAATCCCTTCCGCATCCATCACATAACATCAAAGATTCAGGTGGTGACGCTCCGCACATGCCTACAGCACCCTCCTAGAGACAGAGGCCTAGATTTACCAAGCCTTGCAGAGTGATAAATTGCACGGTGTAAAGTACCAGCCAATCCGATCCTCACATGTTACAGGCCGTGTTTGAAAAAATAAGAATTTACTTACCGATAATTCTATTTCTCGTAGTCCGTAGTGGATGCTGGGGACTCCGTCAGGACCATGGGGATTAGCGGCTCCGCAGGAGACAGGGCACAAAAGTAAAAGCTTTAGGATCAGGTGGTGTGCACTGGCTCCTCCCCCTATGACCCTCCTCCAAGCCTCAGTTAGGATACTGTGCCCGGACGAGCGTACACAATAAGGAAGGATTTTGAATCCCGGGTAAGACTCATACCAGCCACACCAATCACACTGTACAACCTGTGATCTGAACCCAGTTAACAGCATGATAACAGCGGAGCCTCTGAAAAGATGGCTCACAACAATAATAACCCGATTTTTGTAACAATAACTATGTACAAGTATTGCAGACAATCCGCACTTGGGATGGGCGCCCAGCATCCACTACGGACTACGAGAAATAGAATTATCGGTAAGTAAATTCTTATTTTCTCTGACGTCCTAAGTGGATGCTTTGGACTCCGTCAGGACCATGGGGATTATACCAAAGCTCCCAAACGGGCGGGAGAGTGCGGATGACTCTGCAGCACCGAATGAGAGAACTCCCGGTCCTCCTCAGTCAGGGTGTGCCCCTGACCAAGTAGCTGCTCTGCAAAGTTGTAAAGCCGAGACCCCCTCGGGCAGCCGCCCAAGATGAGCCCACCTTCCTTGTGGAATGGGCATTTACATATTTTGGCTGTGGCAGGCCTGCCACAGCATGTGCAAGCTGAATTGTACTACACATCCAACTAGCAATCGTCTGCTTAGAAGCAAGAGCACCCAGTTTATTGGGTGCATACAGGATAACAGCAAGTCAGTTTTCCTGACTCCAGCCGTCCTGGAAACTATATTTTCAGGGCCCTGACAACATCTAGCAACTTGGAGTCCTCCAAGTCCCTAGTAGCCGCAGGTACCACAATAAACTGGTTCAGGTGAAACACTGACACCACCTTAGGGAGAAACTGGGGACGAGTCCGCAGCTCTGCCCTGTCCGAATGGACAATCAGATATGGGCTTTTGTGAGACAAAGCCGCCAATTCTGACACTCGCCTGGCCGAGGCCAGGGCCAACAGCATGGTCACTTTCCATGTGAGATATTTCAAATCCACAGATTTGAGCGGTTTAAACCAATGTGATTTGAGGAATCCCAGAACTACGTTGAGATCCCACAGTGCCACTGGAGGCACAAAAGGGGGTTGTATATGCAGTACTCCCTTGACAAACTTCTGGACTTCAGGAACTGAAGCCAATTCTTTCTGGAAGAAAATTAACAGGGCCGAAATTTGAACCTTAATGGACCCCAATTTGAGGCCCATAGACACTCCTGTTTGCAGGAAATGCAGGAATCGACCGAGTTGAAATTTCTTCGTGGGGCCTTCCTGGCCTCACACCACGCAACATATTTTCGCCACATGTGGTGATAATGTTGTGCGGTCACCTCCTTCCTGGCTTTGACCAGGGTAGGAATGACCTCTTCCGGAATGCCTTTTTCCCTTAGGATCCGGCGTTCAACCGCCATGCCGTCAAACGCAGCCGCGGTAAGTCTTGGAACAGACATGGTACTTGCTGAAGCAAGTCCCTTCTTAGCGGCAGAGGCCATGAGTCCTCTGTGAGCATCTCTTGAAGTTCCAGGTACCAAGTCCTTCTTGGCCAATCCGGAGCCACGAGTATAGTTCTTACTCCTCTACGTCTTATAATTCTCAGTACCTTGGGTATGAGAAGCAGAGGAGGGAACACATACACTGACTGGTACACCCACGGTGTTACCAGAGCGTCCACAGCTATTGCCTGAGGGTCTCTTGACCTGGCGCAATACCTGTCCAGTTTTTTGTTCAGGCGGGACGCCATCATGTCCACCTTTGGTCTTTCCCAATGGTTCACAATCATGTGGAAGACTTCCCGATGAAATCCCCACTCTCCCGGGCGTCGGAATGAACACTGCTGACAGTGCTATCACCTGATTTTCCGCCCAGCGAAGAATCCTTGCAGTTTCTGCTATTGCCCTTCTGCTTCTTGTGCCGCCCTGTCTGTTTACGTGGGCGACTGCCGTGATGTTGTCCCACTGGATCAATACCGGCTGACCTTGAAGCAGAGGTCTTGCTAAGCTTAGAGCATTGTAACTTGCCCTTAGCTCCAGTATATTTATGTGGAGAGAATTCTCCAGACTTGATCACACTCCCTGGAAATTTTTTCCCTGTGTGACTGCTCCCCAGCCTCTCAGGCTGGCATCCCTGGTCACCAGGACCCTTCCTGAATGCCGAATCTGCGGCCCATTAGTAGATGAGTACTTTGCAGCCACCGCAGAAGAAACACCCTTGTCCTTGGAGACAGGGTTATCCGCTGATGCATCTGAAGATGCGATCCGGACCATTTTTCCAGCAGATCCCACTGAAAAGTTCTTGCGTGAAAACTGACGAATGGAATCGCTTCGTAAGAAGCCACCATTTTTCCCAGGACCCTTGTGCAATGATGCACTGACACTTTTCTTGGTTTTAGGAGGTTCCTGACTAGCTCGGATAACTCCCTGGCTTTCTTCTCCGGGAGAAACACCCTTTTCTGGACTGTGTCCAGAATCATCCCTAGGAATAGCCGATGTGTCGTCGGAAACAACTGCGGTTTTGGAATATTTAGAATCCACCCGTGCTGTCGTAGAACTACTTGAGATAGTGCTACTCCGACCTCCAACTGTTCTCTGGACCTTGCTCTTATCAGGAGGTCGTCCATTTTCTTTGAAGAAGAATCATCATTTCGGCCATTACCTTGGTAAAGACCCGTGGTGCCGTGGACAATCCAAACGGCAGCGTCTGAAACTGATAGTGACAGTTCTGTACCACGAACCTGAGGTACCCTTGGTGAGAAGGGCAAATTGGGACATGGAGGTAAGTATCCCTGATGTCCCGGGACACCCTATAGTCCCCTTCTTCCTGGTTCGCTATCACTGCTCTGAGTGACTCCATCTTGATTTGAACCTTTGTAAGTGTTCAAATATTTCAGATTTAGAATAGGTCTCACCGAGCCTTCTGGCTTCAGTACCACAACATAGTGTGGAATAATACCCCTTTCCTTGTTGTAGGAGGGGTACTTTGATTATCACCTGCTGGGAATACAGCTTGTGAATTGTTTCCAATACTGCCTCCCTGTCGGAGGGAGACGTTGGTAAAGCAGACTTCAGGAACCTGCGAGGGGGAAACGTCTCGACTTTCCAATCTGTACCCCTGGGATCCTACTTGTAGGATCCAGGGGTCCTGTACTGCCCCAGCGTCATGCTGAGAAACTTGGCAGAAGCGGTGGAGGCTTCTGTTCCTGGGAATGGGCTGCCTGCTGCAGTCTTCTTCCCTTTCCTCTATCCCTGGGTAGATATGACTCTTATGGGGACGAAAGGACTGAGGCTGAAAAGACGGTGTCTTTTTCTGCAGAGATGTGACTTAGGGTAAAAACGGTGGATTTTCCAGCAGTTGCCGTGGCCACCAGGTCCGATGGACCGACCCCAAATAACTCCTCCCCTTTATACGGCAATACTTCTTTGTGCCGTTTGGAATCTGCATCACCTGACCACTGTCGTGTCCATAAACATCTTCTGGCAGATATGGACATCGCACTTACTCTTGATGCCAGAGTGCAAATATCCCTCTGTGCATCTCGTATATATAGAAATGCATCCTTTAAATGCTCTATAGTCAATAAAATACTGTCCCTGTCAAGGGTATCAATATTTTTAGTCAGGGAATCCGACCAAGCCACCCCAGCTCTGCACATCCAGGCTGAGGCGATCGCTGGTCGCAGTATAACACCAGTATGTGTGTATATACTTCTTAGGATATTTTCCAGCCTCCTATCAGTTGGCTCCTTGAGGACGGCCCTATCTGGAGACGGTACCGCCACTTGTTTTGATAAGCGTGTGAGCGCCTTATCCACCCTAAGGGGTGTTTCCCAACGCGCCCTAACTTCTGGCGGGAAAGGGTATACCGCCAATAATTTTCTATCGGGGGAAACCCACGCATCATCACACACTTCATTTAATTTATCTGATTCAGGAAAAAATAAGAATTTACTTACCGATAATTCTATTTCTCGGAGTCCGTAGTGGATGCTGGGGTTCCTGAAAGGACCATGGGGAATAGCGGCTCCGCAGGAGACAGGGCACAAAAAAGTAAAGCTTTACTAGGTCAGGTGGTGTGCACTGGCTCCTCCCCCTATGACCCTCCTCCAGACTCCAGTTAGGTACTGTGCCCGGACGAGCATACACAATAAGGGAGGCATTTTGAATCCCGGGTAAGACTCATACCAGCCACACCAATCACACCGTACAACTTGTGATCTAAACCCAGTTAACAGTATGACAACAGAAAGGGCCTCTTAAAGATGGCTCCTTAACAATAACCCGAATTAGTTAACAATAACTATGTACAAGTATTGCAGATAATCCGCACTTGGGATGGGCGCCCAGCATCCACTACGGACTCCGAGAAATAGAATTATCGGTAAGTAAATTCTTATTTTCTCTATCGTCCTAAGTGGATGCTGGGGTTCCTGAAAGGACCATGGGGATTATACCAAAGCTCCCAAACGGGCGGGAGAGTGCGGATGACTCTGCAGCACCGAATGAGAGAACTCCAGGTCCTCCTTTGCCAGGGTATCAAATTTGTAAAATTTTACAAACGTGTTCTCCCCCGACCACGTAGCTGCTCGGCAGAGTTGTAATGCCGAGACCCCTCGGGCAGCCGCCCAAGATGAGCCCACCTTCCTTGTGGAGTGGGCTTTTACAGTTTTAGGCTGTGGCAGGCCTGCCACAGAATGTGCAAGTTGAATTGTGTTACAAATCCAACGAGCAATCGACTGCTTAGAAGCAGGTGCGCCCAACTTGTTGGGTGCATACAATATAAACAGCGAGTCAGATTTTCTGACTCCAGCCGTCCTTGCAATGTATATTTTTAAGGCTCTGACAACGTCCAACAACTTGGAGTCCTCCAAGTCGCTAGTGGCCGCAGGCACCACAATAGGTTGGTTCAGATGAAATGCTGATACCACTTTAGGGAGAAAATGCGGACGAGTCCACAGTTCTGCCCTATCCGAATGGAAGATTAGATAAGGACTTTTATAAGATAAAGCCGCCAATTCAGATACTCTCCTGGCAGAGGCCAGGGCTAGTAACATAGTCACTTTCAATGTGAGATATTTCAAATCCACCTTTTTCAATGGTTCAAACCAATGGAATTTGAGGAAATCTAAAACTACATTTAGATCCCACGGTGCCACCGGAGGCACCACAGGAGGCTGTATATGCAGTACTCCCTTGACAAAAGTCTGGACCTCAGGGACAGAGGCCAATTCTTTTTGGAAGAATATTGACAGGGCCGAAATTTGAACCTTAATGGATCCCAATTTGAGACCCATAGATAATCCTGATTGCAGGAAATGTAGGAAACGACCCAGTTGGAATTCCTCCGTCGGAACCCTCCGATCCTCGCACCACGCTACATATTTTCGCCAAATGCGGTGATAATGTTTCACGGTGACTTCCTTCCGTGCCTTAATCAAGGTAGGAATGACTTCTTCTGGAATGCCTTTCCCTTTTAGGATCTGGCGTTCAACCGCCATGCCGTCAAACGCAGCCGCGGTAAGTCTTGAAAAAGACAGGGACCCTGCTGTAGCAGGTCCCTTCTCAGAGGTAGAGGCCACGGTTCGTCCGTGAGCATCTCTTGAAGTTCCGGATACCAAGTCCTTCTCGGCCAATCCGGAACCACTAGTATTGTTCTTACTCTTCTTTGCCGTATGATCTTCAATACCTTTGGTATGAGCGGCAGAGGAGGAAACACATACACTGACTGGTACACCCAAGGAGTTACCAGTGCGTCCACAGCTATTGCCTGTGGATCTCTTGACCTGGCGCAATATTTGTCCAGTTTCTTGTTGAGGCGAGACGCCATCATGTCTACAATTGGTCTTTCCCAACGGTCTATTAACATGTTGAAGACTTCTGGATGTAGACCCCACTCTCCCGGATGAAGATCGTGTCTGCTGAGGAAGTCTGCTTCCCAGTTGTCCACGCCCGGGATGAACACTGCTGACAGTGCTATCACGTGATTCTCCGCCCAGCGAAGAATCTTGGCAGCTTCTGCCATTGCACTCCTGCTTCTTGTGCCGCCCTGCCTGTTTACATGGGCGACCGCCGTGATGTTGTCCGACTGAATCAACACCGGCTTTCCTTGCAGGAGAAGTTCCGCCTGGCTTAGAGCATTGTAGATTGCTCTTAGTTCCAGAATGTTTATGTGAAGAGACTTTTCCAGACTCGTCCATACTCCCTGGAAGTTTCTTCCTTGTGTGACTGCTCCCCAGCCTCTCAGGCTGGCGTCCGTGGTCACCAGGATCCAATCCTGAATGCCGAATCTGCGGCCTTCTAATAGGTGAGCCTTCTGCAACCACCACAGAAGTGACACCCTTGTCTTTGGTGACAGGGTTATTCGCAGGTGCATCTGCAGATGCGACCCTGACCATTTGTCCAACAGATCCCTTTGGAATATTCTTGCATGGAATCTGCCGAATGGAATTGCTTCGTAAGAAGCCACCATTTTTCCCAGGACTCTTGTGCATTGATGTACTGACACTTTTCCTGGTTTTAGGAGGTTCCTGACCAGATCGGATAACTCCTTGGCTTTTTCCTCTGGAAGGAAAACCTTTTTCTGAACCGTGTCCAGAATCATTCCTAGGAACAGCAGACGAGTTGTCGGGATTAAATGGGATTTTGGAATATTCAGAATCCACCCGTGTTGTCTTAGCACCTCTTGAGATAGTGCTAAAGCTGTCTCCAGCTGTTCTCTGGACCTTGCCCTTATTAGGAGATCGTCCAAGTATGGGATAACTAATACGCCTTTTCTTCGAAGAAGAATCATCATCTCGGCCATTACCTTGGTAAAGACCCGAGGCGCCGTGGACAATCCGAACGGCAGCGTCTGAAACTGATAGTGACAGTTTTGAACAATGAACCTGAGGTACCCCTGGTGTGCGGGGTAAATCGGAACGTGTAGATACGCATCCTTGATGTCCAAGGATACCATAAAGTCCCCTTCTTCCAGGTTCGCTATCACTGCTCTGAGTGACTCCATCTTGAACTTGAACTTTTTTATGTAGAGGTTCAAGGACTTCAGATTTAGAATAGGCCTTACCGAGCCATCCGGCTTCGGTACCACAAATAGAGTGGAATAATACCCCTTTCCTTGTTGTAATAGGGGTACTTTGACTATCACCTGCTGAGCGTACAGCTTGTGAATGGCTTCCAACACCCTCTCCCTTTCGGAAGAGACGGTTGGTAAGGCAGACTTCAGGAAACGATGAGGAGGATCCGTCTCAAATTCCAACCTGTACCCCTGAGATATTATCTGCAGGATCCAGGGGTCTACCTGCGAGTGAGCCCACTGCGCGCTGTAATTTTTGAGACGGCCCCCCACTGTCCCCGAGTCCGCTTGAGAGGCCCCAGCGTCATGCTGAGGTTTTTGCAGGAGCCGGGGAGGGCTTCTGTTCCTGGGAAGGAGCTGCCTGTTGGTGTCTCTTCCCTCTTCCTCTGCCTCGTGGCAGGTACGACAAGCCCTTTGCTCTCTTATTTTTGTAGGAGCGAAAAGGCTGCGGTTGAAAGGTCGGTGCCTTTCTCTGTTGGGGAGTGACTTGAGGTAAAAAAGTGGATTTCCCGGCAGTAGCCGTGGCCACCAAGTCTGATAGACCAACTCCAAATAACTCCTCCCCTTTATACGGCAAAACCTCCATGTGACGTTTTGAATCCGCATCGCCTGTCCACTGTCGTGTCCATAAGGCTCTTCTGGCTGAAATGGACATAGCACTCACCCGAGATGCCAGTGTGCAAATATCCCTCTGTGCATCACGCATATAGATAAATGCATCCTTTATTTGTTCTAACGACAGTAAAACATTGTCCCTATCTAGGGTATCAATATTTTCAATCAGGGATTCTGACCAAACTACTCCAGCACTGCACATCCAGGCAGTTGCTATAGCTGGTCGTAGTATAACACCTGCATGTGTGTATATATTCTTTTGAATAACTTCCATCTTTCTATCTGATGGATCCTTAAGTGCGGCCGTCTCAGGAGAGGGTAACGCCACTTGTTTGGATAAGCGTGTGAGCGCCTTGTCCACCTTAGGGGGTGTTTCCCAGCGCGCCCTAACCTCTGGCGGGAAAGGGTATAATGCCAATAACTTTTTTGAAATTATCAACTTTTTATCAGGAGCAACCCACGCTTCATCACACACGTCATTTAATTCTTCTGATTCAGGAAAAACTGTTTGTAGTTTTTTCACACCATACATAATACCCTGTTTTACGGTATCTGTAGTATCAGCTAAATGTAACGTCTCCTTCATTGCCAAAATCATATAACGTGTGGCCCTACTGGAAAATACGTTTGAATTTCTACCGTCGTCACTGGAATCAGTGCCCGTGTCTGGGTCTGTGTCGACCGACTGAGGCAAAGGGCGTTTTACAGCCCCTGACGGTGTTTGAGGCGCCTGGACAGGCATTAATTGATTGTCCGGCCGCCTCATGTCCTCAACTGACTGTTTAAGGGAAGATAAACCATCACGTAATTCCACAAATAAAGGCATCCATTCTGGTGTCGACCCCCTGGGGGGTGACATCTGCATATTTGGCAATTGCTCCGCCTCCACACCAATATCGTCCTCATACATGTCGACACCACGTACCGACACACACCGCAAACTCACAGGGAATGCTCTAATGAAGACAGGACCCACTAGCCCTTTTGGGGAGACAGAGGGAGAGTCTGCCAGCACACACCACAAAGCGCTATATATACAAGGGATATCCTTATATTAAGTGCTCCCTTATAGCTGCTTTAATATATATATATATAGCCATTAAAGTGCCCCCCCTCTCTGTTTTACCCTGTTTCTGTAGTGCAGTGCAGGGGAGAGACCTGGGAGCCGTTCTGACCAGCGGAGCTGTGACAGAAAATGGCGCCGTGTGCTGAGGAGATAGGCCCCGCCCCTTTTTCGGCGGGTTCTTCTCCCGCTATTTTTCCAGTCAGGCAGGGGTTAAATATCTCCATATAGCCCCTATGGGCTATATGTGAGGTATTTTTAGCCTTGTATAAGGTTTATATTTTGCCTCTCAGAGCGCCCCCCCCCAGCGCTCTGCACCCTCAGTGACTGCCCAGTGAAGTGTGCTGAGAGGAAAATGGCGCACAGCTGCAGTGCTGTGCGCTACCTTATGAAGACTGAGGAGTCTTCAGCCGCCGGTTTCCGGACCTCTTCACGCTTCAGCATCTGCAAGGGGGTCGGCGGCGCGGCTCCGGGACCGGACTCCACGGCTGGGCCTGTGTTCGATCCCTCTGGAGCTAATGGTGTCCAGTAGCCAAGCAGCAAATCCACTCTGCATGCAGGTGAGTTTACTACTTTCCCCCTAAGTCCCACGTTGCAGTGATCCTGTTGCCAGCAGGACTCACTGTAAAGAAAAAAAACCTAAACTAAACTTTCTCTAAGCAGCTCTTTAGGAGAGCCACCTAGATTGCACCCTTCTCGTTCGGGCACAAAATCTAACTGGAGTCTGGAGGAGGGTCATAGGGGGAGGAGCCAGTGCACACCACCTGACCTAGTAAAGCTTTACTTTTTTGTGCCCTGTCTCCTGCGGAGCCGCTATTCCCCATGGTCCTTTCAGGAACCCCAGCATCCACTTAGGACGATAGAGAAACTACAGGTAGTTTTTTCACACCCCACATAATACCCTTTTTTGTGGTACTTGTAGTATCAGAAATATGTAACACCTCCTTCATTGCCCTTAACAAGTAACGTGTGGCCCTAAAGGAAAATACGTTTGTTTCTTCACCGTCGACACTGAAATCAGTGTCCGTGTCTGTGTCTGAGTCGACCGACTGAGGTAAATGGGCGTTTTAAAGCCCCTGACGGTGTTTGAGACGCCTGGACAGGTACTATTTTGTTTGCCGGCCGTCTCTGTTGACATGATCACGTAATTCCTTGAATAAGCCATCCATTCCGGTGTCGACTCCCTAGAGAGTGACATCCCCATTACAGGCAATTGCTCCGCCTCCTCACCAACATCGTCCTCATACATGTCGACACACACGTACCGACACACAGCACACACACAGGGAATGCTCTGATAGAGGACAGGACCCCACTAGCCCTTTGGGGAGACAGAGGGAGAGTTTGCCAGCACACACCAAATACGCTATAATTATACAGGGACAACCTTTATATAAGTGTTTTTCCCTTATAGCATTTTAATATTGATAAAGCTAAATTTTTTATCGTGTATATAACCCTTTATGAGGTCTAAGAACACTGTACGCTATCTACGTAAGAAGTACCGTAAGGGTACGCAAGTTGCGTATCGATCGCTTAGCCGTGATCGAGACGCTCAGGCGTCACGTTCACTCACGGCCAAGTGATCGCAGGCAGGCAGAATATTGGCTGTTGACTTATCGTAATGATTCGCTATAGCGTAGCAGCGCTCGGGACCACGAGGAGATCACCAGCGATGCAGACGCTCACAACGTTAAACCTTTATATCTATACCTCTAACAATGAAATACACAGTAAACCTTAGTGTGGAGACAATGTGTAAGTGCAACCTTGTGTAACCTGATTACCTACAAAGCTGCTTGAGCGTCACCGACGCTCAGAGAATACTTAACACTATAAAGAATACACAGATACCTGGCTTAGGGTCCGAAACCTATTATATGTATTATGACTATTACTTGCAAAAAGAATCACAGTACAAAGCATACACTACAGTATAACATAAACCAACTAACCAGATAACTACACAGGAAATACAATACAATACAATTTAAGTCTAATCAAGGGAAAATACGAGAGAAAGAGAAGAGAGGGAGAGAGAGAGAGAGAAATGGCTCACAGTAAGACAATATGATTACGGAGAAAACTTACGCACAAGGGGAACGATCGCATGCGCCTCGATATCCAGCTCCCGATTATCAGCAATGAGAACCGTTGAAGAGAGAGAAGTTGGATATGGTCGGCCTGCTATTTATGCTCCACACACAATACAATTCAATGGTCCCTACAATCTCATTGTTCATTGGACACAGGAATTCGGCTTCGCATTATAACAAAAGGTCATAGGTTGATTCATACAGGTGGGCTGTGACTATTTCCAACTGCTCAGGTGGGAGGGAAACTGAGTTTCCCACCGCATGGGTAATAAAGTGCAAATAAAGTAAATGTTCATAAACTTCTTATGTCCATAACTATTCGCACGAGCGATTGATCTGCTTCAAACCAACACCGGAATATTTCTAATTAAATATTCTTCCGATGGATACTAAACACCACTGTATTACTCCTATCTGACCCTTCGTATCAAACAAAGAGGGATTCCTCTGTTCATGAACATTCTATATTAACCAAACTTTCAGAATCTATCAAAGGGACCATGATCTACAAAATACATTATTAGTGAAAATATGTAATGATTGAGTCGCACGCTACGATCGCATAAACTCTACCGTAAATACGCATACCATGCGCCTGCGGGTGCCCGCGACTGTGAGTATGCGCACGTACGGGAGAGCGTACGCATGCGCAGCACAGACCTGTGTGCGGTGCAAATATGGTAGCGTGCATAGAGATATTTTTCTGACTTTGACAGTCCACCCTTTGGCAGTCAATAATAACTGCCACTTCCTGAAAACATTTCAAAAGGAGAAAAATATATGTCAGGGGTTAATTCATTTCCATGGTTGGGTAAGGGAGGAGAGAGGAGTAGGTGGGAAGAGGGTATGACCTAGTGAGATAGCAGAAGCATGTGTGTATGAGTCCATGTTTGGGGGGTCATGTATCATCGTGCCGTACGTGTTGTAAATCAAGCTTCGAGGTATTGCGAAGTATACATTTGAATTCCTTCTTATCCCGTGGTACAGGTCTGTGGATGGGCTGTCAAACTTTACCGAGCTCTTCTCGGATTTTGAACAAAATGGGAAGCACATTTTAGTTGATGATACATGAATGGGGGAATATGTGATTGCTGATATCTGTGCCTGTATTCCCTATACTATGTGTGTCATTACCTGAGGGTTGTAGAAATGAAGAAAAGACATAATTTCGGTAAATGCGGTGGTATTCTATGTCAGGTTAATGTACATCTGTCGGTTGAAGTTTTGTTCGGTATCAGTTGAAAGTCGTCTTCTTTGCGCTGTTTTGCTCATTAAGCGTGAGCAATAAGCTTTGTCAATGCCATTAGATTTACAAAAAAATGTTGGGCTAGCGTAATTTTAAGAATTCTAGGGAAACTGGGGATCCATGGCAAAGTTCATCAAGTGTCCATATCTCAAGTGGTCAAAACTTCTTCTTTGGTCTATCCGTTGTCTGTATAGCGTCTCATCAACTTCCTCGTCCAAGGGGGTCTTGTTATCTTGGAGAAAAACCAGAAAAACAGGTGAAAGAAACGGACCGTAGAAATCGCATTTTCATCACATCATTGTTTCTATCGTTGGGTCGTAAATCAAATCCAGGTTAATTACAGTTTCCTCACTCCTCAAACTCATCACTCTGGGTACTTTGTTTGCACCTCATTAAAGCCTGCCCGCATCTAAATATCAATCCAATCGATATAACGACACCTAAGATACATAGTAGAAACTTCCCAACATCCATTATGACTCCTTGAGCCCAGTCTCCTAAACCAGAGAACCAATTTCGCGGGTTCAACCATGACACCCAACCAGTCAGCTCATTACCTACAGCAGCAAGAGTGAGATTGTGTTTTCGACGAAATTCCCACTTTAATTGGAGAATATCGTCCATCTTTTGGTCTATGACCTCTACCGGATCCTCGGTGCTATTCGTGATATACGTGCAACACTTCACGCCGTACTGTGTTGCTAATGTAACACAATATCCGCCTGTCACTGCTGTGAGGTAATTAAGAACCATTCTATGCTGTACCAGTTCTGTTTTATAAGCCTGGAGTTCTCTTCCAGTATATCTAAACGTGTCATCATACATTTCAGTGATATTATCTAACAAATTGGCGAGTGCGGAAATGTATCTATAATTCATCACTCCTCGAGCGGTGCGAGTGAAATCTAACGCCACCAGAACCTGAATCCCGGTGGATTCATGGATCAGATCAGAGGCCGGATGCTCTAACCTTTCTGACAGTTGTCTTTTAACGAGGTGCTCGTAATGAGTGTGAGTATAAGGAGCTTGGGCACCGCGGTGTATGTCTTTCATTTTATCATGAGTTACAGTCATTACTTCAGGCAATACTCTTCCAATATAACACAATCCTTCAGAGTTTGGGGCAAGCCACTTGTACGCCTTTCTCCCGCATATGAAATATGCATCATCGGGGAGAACATATGGGACGGAGAAAGACATTACCATATTACACACCTTCCAGGTGAAATCTCCTAGCCCTAACTCTTCCATCTGCTTAATGCACGTATCAGGTTGTACGATATGTGCACAGTATCCTGGTGATACTTCTCCAACTCTAGTAATCCTATTTCCTAAGGTGTATCTATACCGGAAAGATTTTCCTCTACTGGCTATGTGGCGTACAAGCTCTGTATCTGTAGGCATTCTATCTGCTCTGTGTGAAAAGGTCATGGTGTGGTCGCTCCATGATACTTCCCAATTTCCCGGCTTTCTGGAATTGGAGATGTTAAAACATAATAGGGACCTATCCACGTGGTATTGGTGGAGCTTCAAACTAGGAGGGCTGGAGATATTAAACCTCCGGTCCACCGGTCTCCCACCATTTAACTCAAGTACCTCCCCTATCGTTAAAGGAAATGGTACTAGCCCTGATTTGCTATGACCCTGAGGTACTTGAGAGCATACCCAACAATCTGTTTTGTTTAATACATTACCCACTAAGGAGTGATAATCACTCAATGGATGCCGGTCCATATGGATATTAAAACTGGATTGGCATTTCTTAATGCACCCATCTTCAATGACATTGTTACAGAGCCTACAGATACAGTTTTCTTCAGCTAACAATCCGTCACAATTTCTTCTATGGTCAATGCTATCGGATCGTTTTCTGATACTCGCCTTTGCTTGTTGGTTAGGTTGATCTTGGAAAACTACGCCTCCATCTTTATCATCAGAACCCATTCCAGAACCTCTATCAACCTCCATGGTACTCTCGCCGGAACAGACTGCTCTGGTCAACATCATGGTCAACAGGAAAATCCGGATCACAGTCTCTTGGGGCAAGTCCATCTTTGAGGAGGAGACGAAGAAGAGTGAGAAGGAGGAAAAATACATTTGAGGGAGAGGGGATGGGAAGTGGAGAAAAACAATAAAAGGGAGTGGGGAGTCGACAACAGCTCTCGGTCTTCAAGGCTCAGGTGCCGCCTCAGTCCTCCTGGAACAGACACTCCAGTGATACAACCTCTACCGTCTGTTCCTTATCACGGGACTTCTCTGGATCAGCAACCTTCTTGCAGTGGGATGAATGGACCCAAGTCTCTCTCTCAGCAACCTTCAATGCTGTCGTGCTAGTCAATAAGACCTGGTATGGTCCTTCCCATCTGTCAATAAGGCAACCTGAGCGTAGAAAATTTCGTATCATTACATAATCCCCAGGTTCAATGTCATGACAACTACTATCAGGTAGATCAGGAATCACCAACTTTAGATTATCATTTTGATTCCTTAACTGTTTACTCATGTTAATCAAGTACTTTACAGTTACTTCATTGTTACATTTCAAATCATCCTGAGGGTTAATCATGACATGCGGTTGTCGACCAAATAAGATTTCAAAGGGGGACAGATTAAGAGGGGACCTGGGAGTGGTTCTGATACTGTACAATACAATGGGTAAAGCTTCTGGCCATGTCAATCCTGTCTCTGCCATAACTTTACTCAATTTATTTTTAATAGTGCTGTTCACTCTTTCGACCTTCGCACTCGCCTGTGGACGGTACGGAGTGTGCAGCTTGCTATCAATTCCCATCAACTTACACATTCCTTGAAAGACATCACCTGTAAAATGGGTACCCCTATCGCTTTCGATTATTCTAGGGATACCATATCTACATACAAATTCCTGCACAATTTTCTTAGCTGTAAACATAGCGGTATTTGTAGCTGCAGGAAATGCTTCGACCCAATTCGAGAAAACATCTATACAAACAAGTACATATTTCAAATTCCGACAAGGGGGTAATTGTATGAAGTCAATTTGTATTACCTGGAAAGGGCCGCCGGCAGGTGGGATATGGGATGGTTCTGTTGGTATTGCCTTTCCAATATTCTTTCTCAGACAGGTAAGGCATGACATTGCTCTTTTACTCGCATGAGAGGAGAATCCTGGGGCGCACCAATAGGCTCTTACCAATTTGCACATTCCCTCCTTGCCTAGATGAGTCAGCCCGTGAGCTGCTTCAGCCAGACATGGAAGATATGCTCTGGGGGCCACTGGTTTACCATGTCCATCCGTCCAGAGTCCTGAGGACTCTTGGCCACATCCCTTTGCCTTCCAGACTGCCCTTTCCTGTGTGGAACACAAATTTTGCATTTTACACAACTTCTGTGTGTTGATGGTATTGAATACCATCAGTTGTGTGGTGTCTGTCTGTATGGGGGTAGCAGCTGCTAACTTAGCAGCTTCGTCTGCTCGGCTGTTACCAAGTGATACCGGGTCTTGGCTATATGTGTGTGCCTTACATTTGATAACAGCCACTCTGTCGGGTTCCTGTATCGCTGTTAGAAGCCTTTTTATGTGAGCTGCATGCGCTACGGTGTACCAGCTGCCGTCATGAAATTTCTGAGGCGCCATAGGGCTCCGAAATCATGGACTACCCCGAATGCGTATCTAGAATCGGTGTAGATATTGGCTGACTTACCCTTAGCCAATTCACATGCTCTGGTTAGGGCGACCAGTTCAGCAACCTGGGCTGAGTGAGGTGGGCCTAGCGGTTCCGCTTCTATGGTGTCTTGGTCATCTACGACTGCGTATCCAGTACACAAGTCTCCCGAGTCTGACTGTCTGTGACAACTACCGTCCGTGTAGAACGTGAGTTCTGCATCTTCCAGTGGGTTGTCACTGATGTCAGGCCTTGCGGTAAAATTTTGGGTCAAATATTCCATACAATCATGTGTATCTTCCTTTGTATTAAATCCTCCTTCCCCAGCACTCTCACCTTCCACCCTTTGTGCCTGACCAGGCACACCTGGGAGATATGTTGCAGGATTTAATGCACTGCATCTCCTTATGGTGATGTTTACGGGGGCCATTAGTGCCAATTCCCATCTTGTAAACCTCGCTGATGAGACGTGTCTGGTTTGGGCAGAATTCAATAAGGCTGATACCGCATGTGGCGTATGGATTGTGAGGTTGTGGCCTAGCACGACATCTTCGCTTTTTGTCACTAGCAATGCTATCGCAGCAACGCTTCGCAAGCATGTGGGGAGGGATCGCGCTACCGTATCTAGCTGAGCGCTGTAGTATGCAACTGGCCTGCTGGCATCACCGTGTTTTTGGGTTAGTACGCCTGCCGCGCAACCAGCACTTTCTGTTCCGTATAGTTCAAAGGGTTTCCCATAGTCTGGCATACCTAGTGCTGGTGCCTGTGTTAGGCACTGTTTAAGTCTCTCAAATGCTGTTTCGGACTCGTCTGTATGCGAGATCCTATCAGGTTTGTTTGAGGAGACCATTTCCTGCAAAGGTAACGCTAAAATGGAAAACCCTGGGATCCAATTACGGCAATACCCACACATTCCTAAAAACGTTCTGATCTGTTGCTGGGTTTGTGGCAGGGTCATGTCTCTAATTGCTTGGATTCTATCAGCGGTCAGGTGTCTCAGTCCTTGTGTTAGACAGTGTCCCAAATATTTTACCTTAGTTTGGCATAATTGCAACTTGTCTTTGGACACCTTGTGTCCGGTGTCTGAAAGATGAAACAGGAGCTGTTTCGTATCCTTCAGAGATGCTTCCAGTGAATCTGAACACAGTAATAAATCGTCCACATACTGTATCAATACTGATCCACTGTCTGGTTGAAAAGACTGTAAACAATCATGCAAAGCCTGAGAAAATATACTTGGACTATCTATGAAACCTTGGGGTAATCGAGTCCACGTGTATTGGACTCCTCTGTATGTGAATGCAAACAAATATTGGCTGTCAGGGTGCAGAGGTACCGAAAAGAAAGCGGAGCAGAGGTCAATAACAGTGAAAAATTTGGCAGTGGGAGGGATTTGCATTAGGATGACAGCTGGATTTGGCACTACGGGGAACTGACTCAACTATTTTGTTAATCACCCTTAGATCCTGCACTAGCCTGTAACCCCTCCCCCCACTCTTCTTAACAGGGAAGATGGGACTATTGGCAGTGCTGGACGTTCTTACCAGAATGCCCTGTTGTAGCAAGCGCTCTATTACTGGGTAAACTCCTAACTCCACCTCTGGCTTCAGAGGATATTGTGGGATTTTTGGAGCTATCCTACCATCTTTTACTTGTACAACTACTGGAGCTACGTTTGCCATTAATCCAGTGTCCTGTCCGTCTTTTGTCCAAAGTGACTCTGGTATCTGAGATGTCATCTCTTCTATCTGGGATGGATTCCTATTTGTCATAATGGTATGTGACATTAATTTTGATGGGGAGTCTAACATGTCTCGCACTTCCTGAGCGTGTTTCTCAGGTATGTCCAAGAATACACCTTCAGGAGTACAATAAATGACGCACCCCATTTTACACAGTAAATCTCTTCCCAGGAGATTGGTTGGTGCCGATGCAGCCAGCAAAAAGGAATGCTTGGTATGCAAAGGCCCTATTGTAATCTCGGCTGGTTTGCTAACAGGGTAGTGCTGGACTACTCCTGTTACTCCCATGGCTGGAATTGTCCTACCAGTGGTCCTCATGCCCACTGTCGAATTTATCACTGACTTGGCCGCCCCTGTGTCTACAAGAAAGTTTTAAGTTTTACCAGCTACATTAATTGCGACCTCGGGTTCACTTTCAAGGTTGGCAATCAATTTCACTGGCTGCAGATTACAGGTATGGCCACACCCCTATTGGGTATGGTGACCTCCCTGAATCCCGCTGGCAGCAACTATTTGTGAGGGAGATAGTTGGGAACTACCAGAGGCATGCCAGTCTCTGTTTGGGGGATATCTTTTTGTTTCCCCTGTATGTGGCTCATAACTCCGTTTCTGCGGACCTTGCTCCCAATGTCGTGTGTCGTGTCGTTGTCTAGGGGGTTGGTATGATCTTTGCGAATTTTTCGCTCTACAGTCTCGTGCATAGTGTCCCTGTCTTTGACAAGAATAACATGTTATCATAGTTGACTTACCCATAGGGTTGGATGGTACATACGCAGGCTGCTTTGTGGTCAGGGCCTGTATACTTACTGACATTAGCTTATCACTCTGCGACTCCCTGTGTCTGGTGATGTTTCGGTCGTGATCAATAGCAGCCTCTCTCAAAGTGGACACTGACAGACCTCGCCAACATGGTTGCGTGGTCTGTACCCTTGCCTTTAATGTTTCCTTCAAACCATCCATTAGTACAGACACTGCTATTTCTCGATGGTTTGGATTTGTCCTAATGTCCTCTATACCAGTGTACTTTGCCATTTCTAATAGTGCCCGGTGAAAATATTCTGCAGCTGTTTCTGACTCTTTTTGTTTAATGGAAAATATTTTGTTCCATTTAACAACTGCTGGGAATTGCTCCTTTAACTGTAAGTTTATCCTTCTTACGTTATCTTTGTTGTACACATCTGTAAGAGGTACATCCAGATCTAGTCCACAATCAGCTAAAAATTGAGCTGAGTCGACATTGGAGGGTAAACAAGCTTTTAGCAATATCTGCCAATCTTTATTATTGGGCTCTAAAGTGTTTCCTAAGTCTGTGATGTATTTTTGGCTGGCAACTAAATCTTTTCTAGGGTCAGGAAATTCAGACACTATGGTCCTTAATTCCATTCGGGAAAATGGGCTGTAGATGGCAATGTTCCTTATGGGAGTGGCTCCTGATACATCTGTTTTCCCATTGGGAACTGCTATTACCCTAACAGGAGTAATTCTAACGACCTCATTCTGTGTAGATTCTACAGCTTGTGGTGAAATAGTCTCAGCATAATGCATGGTGCCGTACTTACCAGTTGATACGACCTCACCTATCCCTCCGCTAGGGGCCTTTACTAATCTCGTGGGTGTTGCTGTGCCTACTGTGGTCTCTGCTATGGTGGCTGCTAGAGAGAGCGCTGAAATCGTTGTCGCTTCGTCCTCTTGATCACACTCCTGAGGAAAGTTCAAAACAGGGTACAACTTGCACGGGTTAATACTTGCATGGGTTAATGGGTTAACATTATCATTAACATTTACACCGTTACTAAGTGGTTTTGTGTTACCCCTTAGTGCGTCTTTCTCCGTAATCAACTTCTCTCCTGATATATATGGTGGCGGCGGGGCCGTGGCAATTAGTTTTCTGTTAGAGCCAGATCCTGCCGCCTGAGCCAAACCTCTCTGTATCTCACCTTCCTGTTGCCACAACTGTAAATAATCATAATGCTGAACTCGTCTCTTTGTTGATTTTATGAGACATATCCTCCTCCTTAAATTTTGTAACACCTCTGGGCTGAAGCTACCTATTCTTGGGAATTTCTCCCGGTCTTGTACCGTCATTCTCTCCCATTCATCACATAAAACCTCTGTGTGACTTCCATATTTCTCACACATGATATACCTGGCCGACCCAATTGGTCAGACCACTGAATCAACCCGAACCGAGGTTGATCGCCCCCTACCTGAACAACTGGCCCCCATAACTCTGCAGGCGTTGCTTGCTCTACCTCTGATCTCTATATCAAGGTCGTCAGCGAACCCTTACAGAAAACCAGATTGTTCACAATAGGCCGACGGTGGCGGTTTACCGAGTACTCAAATCACTCGCCCACGCCGACCAATACGACCTGATCACACCGATATGGTGCTGGCGTACTCGACCCAGGGCACCTATAAAAACCGTTGTTTACTGGAACATGTGAGGGTTATCCGCAGAACACTTACTCTTTCCAGTAAAGGTGAGGTTTGTCAGATAGTTCCTGAGTGACCAGCGAACTTCCCTTCTTGAAAAATAAAAAATTACACAAATCACGTCAGAATGTACAAATAGCGTTTGTGACCCCTTTACTCTAATGGTACTAGGTCAGATTACTAACTACTGTACACAATTACGTGCGGTCCAGTCGTTCAGTACACAAACAACTAAGCTTGTGTACAGAAAGACCAATGGAATCGAAACTTACGACTGCAAATTCCTTCAGCCAGAGCTTGTACGGCCTATATGGGTCTTGCACCAACCCTTCTCGGTGTTGTGCCTCTGAACTGTATAGCGGACTTCCCTGTTTACTGTACCTGGACCTCCTGGTCTGTTATGACCTCCTGGTCTTGTTCTGTACGACCTCCTGGTCTGACCTCCTGGTCTTGTTCTATACTGGTCCGCTATACTCTAATGCTCAAATATTATGTTTAACCAAGGATGCCTCCCTAGCCACCGTGCACGTCACTTACACGCGTGTACCTCACGAGTACTCGACTTTTCTTGTGGTTCAACCTTTAAGTTATATAAACTTATGTAATACAAAAACACTCACTCATCACATGTACACTTTTGCTTCTATTTCTATTTCTGCGCAGAAATTTTTCTTTAGCCCAGCTGTGTTACCAATTAGGAGCAGGATCTGTTAATTTAAATTTTGGATTTCCAAAAATAGACTTGCGTTATTTATCGCCTGTGGCGCTATTTACCGCTTTGCGTTACTTATCGCGTTGCGTTACTTATCGCGTTGCGTTAAAAATCAACTTATCGTGACGAGCTACGTGGGCGTAACCGGACGCTCCGTTGCGTAATGTACGCTGCGTGCGTCCGCCTTTGGATTGCGTACACAAGTCTTTTGTTAGGGACACGTGTACGCAAAGCAAAGATCCACCGTAACACAATTTATATTTTTATCAATGTAGATGATCCCTGGTCATCTACCACACAACACACTGACTTCGCCTTATCTCCCAGGCAAAACTGTGTGTTTGTCTATCTTTTAACTATATTACCTTTACTCTTAAACTATGAAATAACGGCAAATCTTTTTTTAGCACTTCTATCGACTATAAAACTGGCAGACAGGAGAGTGATATACGAAAATGAAAAAAGAAAAGAAATGCAGATATATGTGTGCGTGCGTGTGTACGCAAGACAGAAAAATACAGTTTTAAAAGACACTAGCGTTTTGTTCTTACCTCCGGTTCCCGGATTCCTTCAGCACTCTTTTATCTAAGCGAAGCAGACGCTTATCCCGTCAGCACTACGAGACAACCTCCCGCCCTTTGCTGAGGGATAATGTCTGCTGATCTACCTAGTGCAGATATGTGAAGGACAGGACGAGCCGCCAATTGATAAAGCTAAATTTTTTATCGTGTATATAACCCTTTATGAGGTCTAAGAACACTGTACGCTATCTACGTAAGAAGCACCGTAAGGGTACGCAAGTTGCGTATCGATCGCTTAGCCGTGATCGAGACGCTCAGGCGTCACGTTCACTCACGGCCAAGTGATCGCAGGCAGGCAGAATATTGGCTGTTGACTTATCGTAATGATTCGCTATAGCGTAGCAGCGCTCGGGACCACGAGGAGATCACCAGCGATGCAGACGCTCACAACGTTAAACCTTTATATCTATACCTCTAACAATGAAATACACAGTAAACCTTAGTGTGGAGACAATGTGTAAGTGCAACCTTGTGTAACCTGATTACCTACAAAGCTGCTTGAGCGTCACCGACGCTCAGAGAATACTTAACACTATAAAGAATACACAGATACCTGGCTTAGGGTCCGAAACCTATTATATGTATTATGACTATTACTTGCAAAAAGAATCACAGTACAAAGCATACACTACAGTATAACATAAACCAACTAACCAGATAACTACACAGGAAACACAATACAATACAATTTAAGTCTAATCAAGGGAAAATACGAGAGAAAGAGAAGAGAGGGAGAGAGAGAGAGAGAAATGGCTCACAGTAAGACAATATGATTACGGAGAAAACTTACGCACAAGGGGAACGATCGCATGCGCCTCGATATCCAGCTCCCGATTATCAGCAATGAGAACCGTTGAAGAGAGAGAAGTTGGATATGGTCGGCCTGCTATTTATGCTCCACACACAATACAATTCAATGGTCCCTACAATCTCATTGTTCATTGGACACAGGAATTCGGCTTCGCATTATAACAAAAGGTCATAGGTTGATTCATACAGGTGGGCTGTGACTATTTCCAACTGCTCAGGTGGGAGGGAAACTGAGTTTCCCGCCGCATGGGTAATAAAGTGCAAATAAAGTAAATGTTCATAAACTTCTTATGTCCATAACTATTCGCACGAGCGATTGATCTGCTTCAAACCAACACCGGAATATTTCTAATTAAATATTCTTCCGATGGATACTAAACACCACTGTATTACTCCTATCTGACCCTTCGTATCAAACAAAGAGGGATTCCTCTGTTCATGAACATTCTATATTAACCAAACTTTCAGAATCTATCAAAGGGACCATGATCTACAAAATACATTATTAGTGAAAATATGTAATGATTGAGTCGCACGCTACGATCGCATAAACTCTACCGTAAATACGCATACCATGCGCCTGCGGGTGCCCGCGACTGTGAGTATGCGCACGTACGGGAGAGCGTACGCATGCGCAGCACGGACCTGTGTGCGGTGCAAATATGGTAGCGTGCATAGAGATATTTTTCTGACTTTGACAATATATATAGTCATATCGCCAAATAAGTGCCCCCCCTCTCTGTTTTAACCCTGTTTCTGTAGTGCAGTGCAGGGGAGAGCCTGGGAGCCTTCCCACCAGCATTTCTGTGAGGGAAAATGGCGCTGTGTGCTGAGGAGAATAGGCCCCGCCCCCTTTTCGGCGGGCTTCTTCTCCCGTTTTTCTGAGACCTGGCAGGGGTTAAATACATCCATATAGCCCCCAGGGGCTATATGTGATGTATTTTTAGCCAGAATAAGGTACTATCATTGCTGCCCAGGGCGCCCCCCCCAGCGCCCTGCACCCTCAGTGACCGCTGCTATGAAGTGTGCTGACAACAATGGCGCACAGCTGCAGTGCTGTGCGCTACCTTATGAAGACTGAAAAGTCTTCTGCCGCCGGTTTCTGGACCTCTTCACTTTTCGGCATCTGCAAGGGGGTCGGCGGCGCGGCTCCGGGACGAACCCCAGGGTGAGACCTGTGTTCCGACTCCCTCTGGAGCTAATGGTGTCCAGTAGCCTAAGAAGCCAATCCATCCTGCACGCAGGTGAGTTCACTTCTCTCCCCTAAGTCCCTCGATGCAGTGAGCCTGTTGCCAGCAGGACTCACTGAAAATAAAAAACCTAACAAAACTTTTACTCTAAGCAGCTCTTTAGGAGAGCCACCTAGATTGCACCCTTCTCGGCCGGGCACAAAAATCTAACTGAGGCTTGGAGGACGGTCATAGGGGGAGGAGCCAGTGCACACCACCTGATCCTAAAGCTTTTACTTTTGTGCCCTGTCTCCTGCGGAGCCGCTAATCCCCATGGTCCTGACGGAGTCCCCAGCATCCACTTAGGACGTCAGAGAAATTACAGTTAGGAGCTGATTGGCTGGTACTTTATCACCATGCAATTCATTACTCTCCAAGGCTTGATAAATCTGGGCCGGAGTGAGGGGCGGTATGTAGTAAATTCTTAGCAATGTCTCCAGGACAAGTGCGCAGCTCTGACGCTGCAAGTGGAGACCGGTTACTGCCAACCTCAGACATTATGATGTTATGAATGACTGTTAGAATAAGATTGGTTGCTATG